>NC_065533.1:1807664-1902316 GCF_020184175.1 Aphis gossypii
GTACCCATATAACATTTTGTTATCAGGATCTACATTTGGGTACCTGAATGTATTATATTTAATATATCAGATATCAGAGCACATTGCACAACTGTCACTAGGTACTGAAACTATTGTTAATTCAAACACATTCAATTGTATGCAGTAAAATATAACTATGAATGACAAATAGCTTCACAATATTATCACCAACATCATAAAATTTATAAAAGAAATACAACTGCATTACTTATTTTAAGCAACAAAATATCATAATGTAATCACAACTGTGTACACTAATTTTAAGTTAATTTCAAACTAATGGCCTGAGTAGCCAATGTTCTATATAAGATCGGTAAAAAAAAAGTATCATTATATCATATATAACTATTCTAGAATAAATAATATACCTATATATTATTATAAATAATAGTTGTATTAGTAACCTACTATAGTAGTTTATGAGTAAGTATTTATTCTTCTTAGTAAACATTAAAACATTAAAGTATTAAAAAACAATCTATGAAATACAATATCCTATAATATCAAGTATGAGCTATCCATTTATTAGCCTACTAATGGTGGACAATTTTCTTATCAGTTCTTATGGCCACACTCTCTCTATCAAGGTACTCTAAGCAAGGCGAGTATGATGCCGAAATAAAAGTTATACTCACCCTCCGGTATATTTCTTTATATCCTTATTGGTAAGCCGAGTAAGTGTAACATAAGGCTTCATATCCAAATGTGTATTGGTACGTTTTGATGGCGTCATTTTGGATTATTACTGAAAATTAAAATGAATAGTAAGCACAGAAAAAATAGATTGTTGAATATCAAAATGACACAAACGATTAGTTACTGATCAAAGAAAATAATTTATTACAAAGTAGAAAACAAAATATTTACAGTTAACATTATGCCACAGTAAAAGTTAGGTACAATAAAAACGACTGATAAAAAATAAAATAATGTGTAATAATTTAATACATTACGATATTTTGTTTTCAGAATTGTGTCTATTATTTACAATTTTTTTTGTGTATGCAAAACATTTAGAAAATTTTAATGTTGTACAATATTGTCGTTATTCTTACTTTTTTATTGTTATGTTCTTATGTTTGTCGAGTTATCAATTAGGTACCCAAGAATGTTAGTTCGTATTTTCACGTCGACACGACTGTCGATATAGGACAAAAAAGCAAACGTAAACGTTAAGAATAAATACGAAAATGTGAAAACGGCAAACTTACTAGTTAATAGTTAGATCACAGAATAGATTTAAATTTAATGTATTCTGTGGTTAGGTACTAACTATGGTCCACAGTTCCTCAAAAAACAATTCATCGATTGTGTTATCGGTCTTTTACCCATCTTTATCACCAACAGATTAGTGATAAGGTATCTCCAAAGACACTGAAAAGTGACAAAAAAAAAACCAAACTCGTCACCCCTTTGTCTACATTAAATTATGCAAATTAAATTTGTCATAATATTAAATAGGTAATTAATCCACTTAGAGACAATGGAACATTGAGACTCTTGAGCCTCAATCCATAGATAATAATATATTATATCCTTGTATAAGAGTTGTGTTATTCATGTCCGTCGATCGCCCCCTCCCCCCATGAAGTGAACTGACTTACATGGTAATTGGTCATTTGACATTTTTTTTTTTATCAATGGCCAACACTGTAGTTTATCAGTGGCCAATATACTCCTTGAAGGATAATAATTCCTGGCTAAATTTCTGATAACTGATAAGTAATATTATGTTTCACATTTTGATATCAGTTAAAAAGTGAATAATGTTTTAATTAATTAATAAAATTACTATTTATTATTTTGGTTAGAGTAAAAACAGTAGAGCTTGTAATAGTTTCTTAACATGAACGAAAACAGACAAAAAAACATTTCAATTACAGCATGGCTAGAAAAACGATCTAAACCAAATGTGAATGATCTAGTTCCAATTGCTGTATCTTCTGTAAATCAGGTACATTCAGATGAATTTTCATCTCCAGATCTATTCATAAAAATGAACATACTATAACTCTTTTGTAACAACTATTGAATTAAGTAACGATATTGGTGATTATTTGGAAAAAGGTAGTCAAACTGGCCATGTAAAAGCAAAGTTTTTAGAGTCACCTTATGTTCCTGATGATCATTTCTATACCATTTTAGTTTGCATAATAAACAAGATAAACAAGAAAAAAGTTACCTCTAAAGAGCTCATTTTATTTAGTTCAAATGACTTGTATATTCTCAAAAAAGGTGGTGTTTTTGTTATTTTTATATTTTTTTTTTGCAAATAAAGGAGGAAAAGATAAAAATGTAACTTTAAAAAGTCTAGTTCTATACCTTTAAATAAATATGCCAAAATATTGGGCGAAACTAGTGATTTTACTAAACATAGTAAAAACCTATACCATATAAATACAACACAAGCAGCCAATGATTATTTAACGAGCTATAAAAATCTGGCAAAAGAAATTGTTAATATACTTAATAATACTAAATTGAAGCAATTTATTGAAAATTATGCTAAATTAAAATTCATTGTTGAATCAGTAATTTTTCTTAAACGTCAAACATTCCTTTATGTGGCCATCATAACCAAGGCATTTTGATAAGTAAAGACAATAATAAAAATAATTTATCTGTATTAAACGAAAGCAATTTATTACTGAAAGAATTACTCTCTTGTACAATCTTATTAATATAATATAAAATAATATAAAATTAATGCTATCCCCTATTAACATAATCTAATGAATTATTTTTTTTTTAGTGAGCTGAATTACAAGGCACAACAGTTTTCAAGAAAAAGGATTTGGATTCTAAGTACATTAAACTTTTAAAATCGTTTTGCTGAACACTTATGATCAAATATATATTAATTTTTCATCACATTAATCTGTTAAGCTAGTTAATTGTAAGTTTATTTAAGTTCTAAGTTTCAATAGGATTTAGTTATTAACTAAAATAGAATTTTAAAAACACAGTATTCTGTTTTCATCATTTGAACGGGAATAGTTCATTTTAAATCTGTTCTATTACACAGTTTGCCTTTTTATTCTATGTAGTCCTAATATTATTTATATAGACTTAAAAAACGCCAGCCTTTGATAAAATTAAAAATAATATGTTCCCATTAGGAACTTATAATTGTCATTATCATTTAGAAACATATGTCGATGATAACCTTTTACTGATTAAATTATACTGAATATTAATAATTTGTCAAATGAAGGCTGATATAAGTACCTACAATATATTATATTATATTATATTTGTGCACTGTTTACAGTTCATGTTTCATTTTTTTTACTTGTACGCTTACACTTACACTTACTTTTTGGACACGATTTGCATGTCTATCTTATATAATAATAACCTTGTATCCCTACCTATACTTATGCCAAAAATTGCTAAAAAAATTCAACTTAAAAAAAATAGATAATTTTTGTTGTATATCAAAAGTATATAAGTATTTATCAAGTATTGTATAATTATTTTTTTTACATTTTTACAATTTTTTATATATATATTTTTTTTAATATTTTAAACAAATTGACAATATACATTAAATGGCAGCATTGCACAGACAATTGTAAGTAATCGTGTTGTTTTTGGGATCTATTTGACTATCTATTGTTTGATCAAAATCGTACGGAATCATGTTCCTAAAAAGGTAAAACGTATGGAATCGTGCTTATTTACCAATTTTATTCATTGTAATTTGTAATGTCATTTTGCATAGCCTAATTATAATTATATATTATATATATATTATATATACATATATTATAATTAATAATAATTATTCTACTATCATTAGTCATTGGTAATATTTTATGTTTATATGAATGTATTATTAATAATCCATAAATGGCAATATGGCATATATTTAATAATTGTACTGAACATGATTAATATATAGGTATATATTATTTATTGATGTATCTTTGATTGAATAATTTATGATACAAATCAACTAGATATTATTACCTATATTTTTATTATTACCATTTTATAATTTCTCATTAGACCAATATTATTAAACCAACATTACAAAGTACCTACAAGTTATTATTTATTTATTTACATTTCTATTAGCATAAGAATATTCTTATATTCAATTTTGAGTCAAGTGCTGGGAATATGACAATATTTAACATAGGTAACTAGATAAATTAAAAATAGTATTTTATTATTATTATTTTTTTTATAAGTATAATCTGATTACATGACATATAGTAATAAACCTTAATGTACCTTAATAAATAAAAACCTATGAAAATAAGTATTAAAAAAAAAACATTATTTTGAAACATAATATAAAAAGAGTTGAAACAGTGCAATCTTAAAATATTAATAATAAATATAACTTAAATTAATATTAATATTAATACGTGTTTACATGTGATGTATAAATTCTGTTAATATGGTATATTAGTAGTGTAATAAATTATAATAATATCTTATTGTTGTTATTAATAATTTTAATGCTGTTTTGTAAATATCTTATTGAATTAATACCTAGTTGAAAAGTTGAATAATGGTTTATAATAGTAATATCTCGTAAACTAATATCTCGTAGTAAACTCGTGAATAAAAGAATCAATTTTTATGTATTTTTGAAATTAAAATAAACACAAATATAATAAAAATTCATAGGTAGAAGTAATTTATATTTGATATATTATAGCCTTTACACAAATACAAGTATGAATTAAGCAGTATAGACAAACATTATGACCTTATGCCACCATCTAAATTATATATTATTTATTACAAAAATGATAAGGCAACTTTACATTAAAGTTTAAAAAATACAAAATTAGTTGAAGAAAATACTTATTAATTTTCAAATCGATGCCGACATACAACATTCTAGTAAACTAATCTAACCTGATTTTACAGTTAAATGATACACCTAATTGTATCCATAAATTATCATACTGGTTTGTTAAAAAACTGAAAATAGTCTAGAAAAAAAAATAAAGCTCAATAAATTGGCATGAAAAATATAACTGAATTTTATTACAATAACTTTTCAAATTTCAAAACTCAACATTAAGATCAATATGAAAATTTAAAATAATTTTTCTTGAGTTTATCTTCCAGTTCGAAATTGAAATCATAAGAAACCCATAATAATTTTAAAAATTTTGGAAATTGATCTCGTACAACTCTAGCTAGCTCTTAGGATATATCAAACTTATCAAACTATATCATTTTTATTATGAAGGTAGACCCGTATAAGAGGTCACCATTATATTATTACTATTATTATTATTATCATCAGTAATTTAACTAACATAAAAAGAACATCATATTAAAAAACCTTAATTATTAATAAAAATATACTAGTAAAATGAAATTATTAAGTATTTTAGTAATACAATTTAAAGTTGATACTTATTATAAATTATAGAAGTTAAAATAAAATTAAGGTTGCCATACGGTCTGTATTTACTTGATGAAACTATGGTGGAAATCCTAAAAAAAATGCATAGTCTACGTATGAAGGGTCCTCTGTAGTAGTAGTAGTAGTTGTTGTTGTACTTGTAGATGTTGTTCTTATAGGTGTTGTACTTATAGGTGTTGTAGTTGTAGGTATTGTACTTATAGGTGTTGTACTTGTAGATGTTGTAGTAGTTGCACTTGTTGAAACTGTGGCATTCTTTATCTTATGTCTGTAATATATACATAATATTAACATAAAATTGATTTTTGAATAATTAAAATAAGGAAATCAATGTGTTTTTTGAATACTAAGTACATTCTAATGATAAAATGTTTTATTAAATTCCCAGTAAATATAGTAATTGTTTAATATTGTAATTATTATAACAAACCAGAGATGTTCCTCTATTATATTGTACTAATGTTGTACAAAGGAATCTTGTCATTAAGTAGTTAATTGTAATAGGTGTGTTAAATGTTTTGAATAATTACTTAATAACAAGAACCAAAAAAGGATAAATTTCTATTATATTTTATGAATAGTGCTCGGGACTTATAAGAATTTGCATATTTTACATATTCAGCTTTTATTTCCCTAAAGAAAATGTGCGTATTTTATTGTATTTGTATTCTAAGTACATATTTTATTAAAAAATTAATTTAAAATAATATGTAACATAAAGAATTAGAGAATAATATTTTATATAGACTATACAATATTTAATTTAAATTTTCTAAAAATTAAAAAAAAAATAGATTTGAATGATTAAATAATTTATTTATGTTTTCCTAATTATTTGTGTGTTATGAAAAACATAAAATCAGACAATTCCTAAATATGCCAAATATGGTCAGTTGATATCAATTTTTTTCGTTTGTTCATATTGTAGATATTATGTGTTTTCGTCTTGGAGTAGTATTATATACTAGACAAGATACAATTTTTTTTTTGTGAATATTAAATTCAAAATGCTTTTAAATTATGAAATATCAACTTTTAAATAAACAATTTTTTAACTCATTTTTTAAATGTGAACTTATTCAAATGCTTTTGCACTGTATTACACTGAATTGTTATTTTAAAATACCATGGTATTCATAAGTATTTTATTAACTATAAATACCTTAACAACATATCAAACGGTAATGCAGTGGTGTTGGTTCTAGTTATAATTGGTTTTTGGGTCCTGTTAACCGGAGACACTGAGGGATTCTTCTTATTCTCATTTTTCTTATTATGTCTGTAAATAACAGGTTTTCACAATTAATTTATTTTTGCATAATTATCATTTTGATTTCTGTATGTTTTCTAAAAACAAAGCACGTTACACTTCCATTCAAAACAATGATAATGAAATATTGATAACTCTTTCTTAAAGCCCCAGCAAAAAACAAAATTATTTAATATTATAAATTTATAACTTAAAATTCTATATGAAGCGATGCATGTATTGATTTTACAATATTATGTGTGTATGTACTATACACAATACATGTGATAAGTAGGTAGTTGAAAATTCAATTTCAAACTTTAAGAGTGATTTCTGATAGAAAGCTAGATCTAAATTGTTCTTTAAAAAGGTTAAAATTAAAAAACCCCAATACTTTTCAAAGTAATCAGAGAAAACAAAAAGAAAATTAATGTAAAACATGAATGGTTTTATATATATATATTTAGATAAAAATGTTTTACTGGTTGTAATACTTGAAAATTAATACAATATTTCTTATAAGTTGTTTATTTATCAATTAATAAATACTGAAATATACATAATACAGTGATAATATTTTATAGTAAGCGTTTCAATTTCGAAATTTTCCTATTTTCTAAACCCCGAAAATTTTAAAAGTATATAGTAATTATTTTGTAATTAATAATATTACGGAATGTTTTCGTTAAAAATTTAATCAGCCTATGAATATTACAATCATTAGGTAAGTATTTTATAAATGATTTAATAAGCAGCATTATTTTTGAGTAAAATAATTTATGTATCATTAGATTAACAAAATTATTATTTACTCATAAATCATTATCATAAACAAATAACAATGACTTTCTTGACTCCTACAATCAAAGCGGTAACTACTTTGGTACCTACATTAAAAAAAACTGTAATGTATTGTAACTGTACTGTAATGCAAGGGCGTCTCTGGCCCTATTTTCAAGGGGGGGCGACTTATTGATACAATTTTAAAAAAAACACTTTTTGTATCATAATTACATATAATTACGAAAATATTAAAGTAGGTACTATTAAATAGAAATAAAAACAGAGGCTCTGGGGGGGGGCGATCGCCCCATCGCCCCCCCCAGAAATACGTCCTTGCTGTAATGTATTTACTATTTACTTTCATAAACAATAAAATAGGTAGTAATTTAATCATTTAGATTTGAAAGTTTACGTATATTTATTTTTTACAATGTATTCTGTCTTATCCTCATTAAAATAGGTAGGTCAAAAAGCTTCCTGTAATCCTGTTTGAAATTTTTTGAGATAAGAATGAGATATGATATTGAAAAAAGTATGATACCTACTATTAAACACGAGGTATATGGTCTTACTTATGTAGATGATACTATATTAATATAATTTATATGATGGAGCCACGCAAGTAAACGGTATTATTGTAGTACAATATGATAATCAATAAAGAAAAAATTATGTCTATCATAAAATACCGATCATGTAACTTATAATTTTTAATATTTTAAATATATAGGTGTATAAGGTATACTACTTTTTAAAGTGAAAAAATTGAACAACATTTATTAAATTTAACTATTTTTAAAATTAGGTATACCTACCTTTTACGTTTTACCGGACAATGAGCTTTTATAAAGTTTAAGTTGCATGGACTGTCGCAGCAATTTTTTTGAAAAAATAGGTGGTTTCTGTGGCGTCTACCTACGGCTTGTTCAACAATATCTGGAACAGATAATAATATACACAAATACATTAAAACCATTACCTATAATGTATTACAAAAATATTGTTCTTAAAGTTGGTTTCAGTTGTAACATTTTTACTTACCTCTTGGACGCCGCGGCCGCGGCCGCTTTATTCTCATCTCTACACAGAGAATTTCTATAGATCTAGTGAGCAATTCACCGCAATAGGTTTGTTTACTATCCCATGCGTTTATACTGCCGCGGACGACGGTAGTGTTCTCCGATGTAATAAAAGCTATATTGTAGGTCCATAACATCAAAACTGCTTTCAAATAATTCCTAAAATACACAAGTATATGCGTAAATAATAAATATTGTGTGTACATATATATATATATATAAACAATAATTTAAGGGAGGTATAGAAATGGGATACCTACAATAATAATTCATCTTTATAAAAAATATTTCAATCGATCTTATATAGCTATCAACTTAATAAACAATTTAATACAGTTGTTATATCCTCTTTCGAAAATGTGAAATTAAAACGACAATAGGTGTTGTGTAAAAATTATTTTTTTTTTGACTTAGCCTCCTCAAAATACTGTTGTGTTACAATATTATAAAAATGTGTAGTCATTGACACAGAATATAGCAATTAGAACATACCTACAATGATAACATTTTACTTAAGTATGGCTCAACTATAATCAATTTTATCAAGTTTGAATCACTTTTGTGCGTTTAAGCTGTGGAAATAAATAACAGTCTGACCCCCTCCCTAATCTAGCGATGTGTATTTTATCATTAGTTGACAACATTGGAGAAACAGATGTTCATCATCCGTATCGGTGATGCCACTGTGTGTATATAGTGAATTATAAATTGAAATGGGGGTAAATCTGGTAGTAAAGATGCATGGATGCGACGTGTTTTGGTCGGACAAGTAATTCAATCTTAACTTAAATAGCTTGTAAATGGTTAGATAATTTAAATACAATAAAAATATGGAAACTATTTACACCATAAAATACTGATTGTAATCACGATAACAGTACTGTTAGTAATTATCATTACTATTTTGGTGGGACGCACAAAAGGTTTGACCGGTAACGGGATTAGGTTGGACGCAGTTGCACGCCGATTAACCTTCATTACCCGAGTTGGTTGAGACGAACGTGTGCGGAGTCTTATTGGCTTACCACATTATTATCAACCAAAAAATAAAAATTCTATATTTTTTCCATATAGATACATGTCCCAACTGTTAATTTATGATGTTATTGCCAACTAAATCTCTATTATCGTCCCACTGTACAAAAGTGTCCATTTTCTGATATTGTACGTAACCGAAAAGTTAGCGGATCTAAGGATAATTTCAGAATTGAATTTCAACCATACGGCAACATATATGTACCAGAAAAATATTTAAAAAAACATCACCTAAAGGATAAGAGAGAGTTAATTGCCTTATTGCACCCCGTTCTTATAAAAAATTTTATTGAAAGTACACTGGCGAGTGGCTATAACTCTTCTTATAAGTTAATCTACTTTTATTATCATACAAGTAAAGTGTGTATGCTATGAAGCGAAGTTTGTTTGAATCGTAAATATACTATTCATCTTTAACATTGAAACACAATAAACAAAAATAATATATTATAAAGAAACTGTTAATAATTTAAACAAAAAATTCATTTCAACACCATGTTGTTTATACAGTAAGTTAACAAGGACAACACTAAGATAATTGTATTGGTATACTGATTCTTATATTTGGGAAAAAATGTTTGACATATTAAATTAATAAATAATAATGAGATACTTACATCGTATTTTTTAATAGTATTGATTCTGAGCCAATGACTTGTATTTATTACCTTAAAAAAACGGATAAATGTTTTTCAATAAGTTTTCTAGAGTAGTTAATACAAAATAATAAAAGAATAATAACTTGTAATAATAGTTATTTATATTATAGAAATATAAATTCAATTTTATTAAAATACTTAAAAATTAAATCCTTGTCACAAAACCCACATAATTTTATTAAAGTAAATATACCTAATCATAAAATTACAAATATAAATCGTATTTGTCTCAAAGTAGAAAAAGTAATTATTTTTTATAAACAAATTTAAAAATTGCATTCAAACTAGTCATTAATATAGTTATACATAATAAATAATTTAAAAAAGAAAATTTAAAAAAAAAAATTATTTAAACAATTTATCGAATAAATGCCAGTAATAACTAGAGTAGAAGAATGAACTAATAAAAAAATAGATGTATGAGTTGCTATTACCCTTAAGGTAACCAAAAAGAAAAATAAATTTCAGAGCTCTTTTAGTTAAAGAAGCTATTATGATTATTACATTAATAAAAAACAAATAATTTAAATTTATTTAATACCTAGTTAATTAAAATAAAATTTCAAAATCCAAAATGTAATATTCAAATTATAGATATAATAATGATGATAAATAAATCACTTAAATGATTTAAAATAACTTTTACTAATCCTGATCAATAAGACATTCTATTTTAAAAATAACTAAACATAATAAACTATACACCATATCAACCTAATAAAATTCAAATTAAATTAAGTCTAATATTTAAAACAAATATAAATTTTAAAAAATGTATAAGCATTGAAAATAGACTTTAATAACTTATACTTTATATATTTATATTCTATATAATAAAATTGTAGAAGAAATTAAAAAAAAAATGAACACTAAAGACATCCGATCTATTGAAATCGCATAAAAAAACTGATTAAGAATTATATATATATTCAATAAACTAAAATGTATCAAAATTAATTAATCACAAATTCAAAATAAAAAAAAAATGAATTTAATTATTAAGTACAATATTGTTATTTATAATCTTGAATTCCACAAATTAATATTTTTACTAAACTATTTAAATAATAAAATAATTTTATAATAAAAATAAATAATTTAAAAAAATCTAATATATAAATAATAATAAATATCTCCACAAATTAATAATATAAACTAAATAATTTACCATATTAAGTATATAAATATAAATAAAGACTATATAAAAATATCAAAATCATATTTAAAAAATATAATGAATAAAAATTATTTAATCAAATTATCAAACTATAATTAATAAAAATAAACTCAAAGAAGAAGGAAAAAGTATAATTAAAGAACCTTATATAAGTCATCAAAATCAAAAAAAGAATAAATATTAATTAAAGTGATATTGATAAATAATCTTCGACCCTTAAATTGGAAAGACTTTGTAAATGTAAATGTTAAAATCTTACATAGGATTCAAGTTAAAATTAAAAGGATGATTTAATCATTGATAATGTATAATTTTAGGATATAGGTATATACTATTTTTACAATGTGTTAATAATTTAATTTAATTAATCTGATTGATGATATAGATTTATTTGATCCAACTCACCACAAAACTTTCTAGTTATATATACCTACGACCTACCTATATAACGAGTACCTATAACAATTATTAAACTTTTAATTGAGTACCTAGTCCTAGATTAATTTAATAATATATTGTAATTAATTTAATATGTGAATAAAAAAAAAAATTGTTTCTACCAACCTAATTAATTGTCTACCTTCATTATTTCTTTTACAATTTAATATGAGTTATTTGAACAATTTAGGTATATAATACATTTCATAAATTTTATTTCTTAATAAAACTAAATAATAGTTACAGTAAAACGTTAAAATTTAAAACGAATACATGTATAGGTACTTAAATTTACAACTAACCTTTTCGTATATAGTAACTTGTTTTGAGAATAATTGAAGTCAAACAAATTCAGCTACAATATTGATCAGGAACATCTACAACTACTTAAATGCTGGTCAACGGATAACTGCGTTCGAATAATTCAGTAATGTGAACTGCTCACATGTTGTGATATTCGTAGAATAGTGGGGACAATTCGATCCCGATTCAGGGTGGACAAACAGTAACAATTATTGTGCAGGTAGCGCTTATCCTCACCAAACAAGTGATGCTGTGTAAATTTAAACCTAGAGGGGAGTATAAAGAAACATAAGCGATCTGCACAGATATTAAACATTTTAATGTAGGTATGTATGTGTTTATGTGTGTGTATGTGTGTATAAGTGTTCGTGCATATTCGGTTAAGTATATACATGTAACCTGACTACCTGGGTGAACGTCCCGAGTTGTCGTAGTATATCTGCAGGGGCGGCCGGCCAAACGGTCGATCACGGACAATTACAATGACGATATTAGAATTTACTTTTAGGACCACGCGTCCTATATGTTTTTAAATAATTATAGTTATTCAATAAAAAAAATCTTTCAATGGATGTCTTTCCTCAAAGATGAAGTATATTTTAGTAGACCGTGATCAAAAAAGTTTGGCAACCTTTACCGTATAGTGTATACGATAGCTAATACTTATGTCTTATATATTTTATGATCTCCAGATTGCCAATATACCAAATTTATGGACATATTAACCCTTTATGTAGATGTTTCACATTAGACCGTATTACTGATAGTAAAATAAATAATTAACAATTAATAACAATACCTACAACACATTCACTGCAGCACCCGTACGCATAAACAATATTTTATCTATAGCAGTGTCGAAGTCACTTTATCAATAATAATTGTTGTCTATTGAGGTCACTGAAATTTTTCTATTATAATATTAATATATATCTGAAATTTAAATATTATTTATCTATTTATATACATTTAAAAATAATAACATATAACTATTAATTTCTAAATTACATACGTAGCGAAATAATATCATTTCAATACTACTAAATCGAATTACAAACTCATGTAATTGTTAACTAAAATGAAGATTAATGAGTTCTATATGTAATTATCATAACATCGAATGCAATTTTTTGAACTGCAATTCAAACATTTTGATGTAAAATGTATTGTAATTTCAATTCAATTATCTAATAATATTTAATATGTTTTACGTACCTGATAAAAATATGGGAACCGGTTTGCATATTAGGTAGGTACATTTTAAATGATTAAAAATTAAGGAAGCCAATGTACGTATGATTATTACGTAAAAATAATAAAACAAAACAGGTTTATAAATTCTATTAAACATTATTGGTCTATTTTGTCCCGAAAAAAATATTCAATTTTGGGTAGGAATTTACCTCTAGGTATATATTATTATTATAGGTATATATTTAACAATATGAATTATGATAGTGCGTTTATTATACAAGCACTTGATAATTTTTAATATACCTATCGACATATTAGGTTTGGTTGGGACTTCCATTGGTTTTATTTTTGGTCATAGGTAAAAAAATCAATGTTTATGGATCATATTGTAACGTTTGCCAGTTAGCTACTATAAAAATAGTGCATTGTGTGTGTACTAATGTCTTAATAAGATATAATTTTTAAAAATTAAATTTTGTTGTTAGTCCTAAGCCTGTAAAATTGTAAAAGTGATGAAAAAACACGACAAATTCCATGTATTAATAAAGTTGAAATTGGTTAAATTGAAATTTGAGTTAACTTAGTCCGACTATATTTGAAAATAATGTATTTGAAAATTGTTAGAATATAGTACCTATTATATCGCTTGGAGTGCATTGGTGTTGTTTTTTACATTTAAAAAGGTAAAACGCAGACACAATCGTACTATGTTTCACCAATTTACTTGATCATAACCATAGGATCGCATAGATATGCGGATGGCATATAATTTAAAGTTTTACTTTGAGTTAATAAAAAAATATATGTTTATAGGTATTATTCATTACTCATAACTGCTATGCTAAAATTAATGACATGACTATATAGTGTATTATTAAATACATGATAGGTAGATACTTACATATATTAATATATTATATTACATAGAAGTTAATAAATAATAATAAAATATTATTAGGTGTTAGTTATTTATTTTGCAAGATTTAAAAACATTTAATAAAACATTAACTTCAAAGTTTAATTTTCATTAAATATTATATTTTTCTCTTTATTTATTAATTCTCTTGCGGTGTGAAATATTCGAACGGCTTTAGCTAATCGCATCATTATTAGATAAAAAGGTACTAGATATAAAGATTATGAAGGCTTATCGTATATTCATGAATAATTTTAGTCTGAAACACACAGGCAGACGAATTAAAACGCTTATGACTTTAAAATTATATAGTAATTGAACTAATCGTGAGTCAAACCTAAGAATGTTTATTTAGTAATATACAGAATTTAATGAGTTTAAAATCTCAAAAATATAATTTAATTTAGATAATAAAATACTAAATAGCATGCTCGTTATTTTGATATAAAACTATATTAAAAATATAAATTTATGAATGTTTTATTATCCATAATAAGTATTGGCTAATTATCTAATAAATGATTGTAATTTAATTATTATTATTTTTATATATATTAATAGCGGCTGTTGTGAGACGTGAGTGAAGCGAAAGATTTTATGTTTTTATAAATTTTTTTTTTTTATATTTAGGCATCTTTTCATTGGCCTTCCGTCTTTCGTAGGCCCTAGGTAGTAGGTAGGTACAGTGCCTAATGATAAATACGGCCCTGTGAATACCTATGTGATACGACCCGTCATTACCACTTATCACACATACGTTGTAATACTGATGTAAATTATAATATGATCAATAATTGTTTATATTTATTTTGTATTAATACTTTATTTATTATGTTTTACGAACAGCTTTTAATGTTTTTATGTACGAGTATATAGCCTGTATTTGTAAAGTTGTAAATCAATCTTGTCATATGGACCTTTTCTTTCGTTAGCCATACATACGACTCATACGAGTAGGTTATACACGCTCAGTGCCCACGGTTATATTATTTGCACGCTTTATATTACCATAATTAGGTATATAATCAAAAATAAATTTTATCTTTGAGCATAAATATTTTAATCATTTATTTTTAAATCATAATATGTTTTGTGTATTTTCACATCGACATTTTGAAAATGTTGTCTATTTATTGGTACCTAGGTATATCTATATTATATGTTAATCGATCAAAAAGTCCGAAAGTACAAAATATTCTATTAAATTATTATTAATTTTTGTTAAATAATATTTATTTTAATTTTATATTTTACTTATATAAGAATAATAAAATATAATAAAATATAATAATTTATAATATATATATATATAATTGTATGTAACATTTTTAAATTTTATTAAAACAAAAATTAATTGTATTTTATTATGTATATTGTATACAAATATACATAGTATATACCTATGAAATAAATTATATAATTATAAATGGAAATTTAATAGAATATTTTGTCCGACAATAAAAACTGAAATCGGACTTTTTGTCCAACTTGTGTGTATACTGTATATCTATGTTGCACACGCATCCATACACCATATCATGCATCCGTATACCTATATAACGGTATATATTATATCCGTGTACATACATCAGTAATAATTTAATTATGTAGGTATACTAGTACCTACAGGACTATACAAAATATATACCTACCTAAAAGGTATATACAAATTTAATATATTTCAATATTTAATTAATAGTTCCCTTTAAAATGTATTTCCAACACAGCTAAGTTTTGAGTAACTATTAACAAATTTACAATAACTTGAAAATTACAACACTAATTTTTTTTTTTTTTAATTATTAACTTACTAATGTTTGTAATGAGTTAAAAAATAAGATAATAAACAGGAGAACGGTGAATTTATTTTAGAATAGAATATTAAGTTTTAAGATTCGAGATTATAATTATTAATTATATTAGCATGTAAGTATAAGTAGGTATATTAATTATATGAGCGTCCTTTATAACCGCACACTTTCAAAAAAATGTCATCGTTCAAAACCTCAAGCTTTTATATTTATACCTTAATACCACATATTTTCCGCAAATCAAACTATTTAATATCACACACATTGTTGACTGATGTATATATTAATAACGTATACCTACCTATAATACCCATTAACGTATACATTTATCTAAAATACGACACATATACGAAAGACGAAACGGCAACGTGAACCACTGAACCATAAACGGTAAGTAGGGAAAGAAGTAGGGAAAACATATCGATTTTAAATGTATATTATCGTTTCATTAACAACGTAATTAGTTTAATTGATTATTTAAAAACATTAGGATATAAATTTATTTCAATTTAATTACATATTGATGTATTTTTAATTAGTACTAAATTATTATTTTAATAGCAATAAAATATGTTTATTTTTTAATCGTTAATCAAATGTGTGTGGTTTTGAACTATCGACCTTTCAAATTTCTTTTTTTAACAAACATTATTATGTTTGATTTGATATCCTCGACTCATAACTTAGTATAATTTCTTAATATAACAGGTACCTAAGTATCTTAGTACGGGGATGAGTACGAGAGTTTTTGTTTTAGTATAATATACACATTTTAATAAAATTATACGTGATACTTATTGAATACAGACGTCGCCTTACCTTTTTGTAGAATTTGCACTTCAGAATTATCTTCTTGGATATTGAATGGATTGATATTTTACAATATTTTAGGAGTTAATGAAATATAATAAAATATCTTGATATAATATTTTAGTAAACAACAATATATTAATTCAGAAAATGTACCTATAATAAATAATAATATAGTGAAAACTGAGTGAGCGACTGGAACCGTTAACCCACTGAACGGCTAAGTATCTTTTTTTGTGTGTCTTATGGCTTTTTATAGATGATGTTGTAGGATGCCGCCTTTGATCGTAATCAAGCCACAGTTTGCGGCATTTCACAAATAATCTGTGTTATATCTGTGACACTATTATTATCTGGTATTTAATGTAATAATTGTAGTATTTAACTTACTGTATTGATAATTTTATATTTTTTAATTTGTTTTCTTAATTCTAAATAACAAATAATTAAAAGTAGATTATAATGACATACTAAAATGTAATATAATTTGTTTACTCGAGAGTCTAAATGTCAACTAATACATATGTATAATTAAATATAATTTATAATGATATACTTATAAGTTATATTTTATTTATTAGGTATATAATATATATGATATATTATAACATTATATCATTGTAATATTGTAGTCAAAATAATAAAAAATGATTTGGTAAAAATCCTAACTTAAAAATAATTATACAAATACAACTAGATCATCAAAGTTGATGAATAGTCGCGTAACATCATAGAAGCCACGAAGCAGACGGGCAAACAGCCTCCCTCTTTTACGAATAAAAATAGTTTGATTAACTTAAATATACAAGATTTTAATATTTTAATATAGTATTTTAAAATTCTAAGTATAGTAGAAATCGTTTAAAATGACGTTCAATGGACCAAGGAAAATTATAGGTCATAATAACTGTTTGTAGTATAACCAAAATTATGAACTTAAAACCTATAACTTCAATACATACAGAAAAAAAATAAAGGTAAAAACATTTATTTAAATTAATTAACTAAATTAATATTGTAGGATTAAATTTACAACATTCTGTTAAAAAAATCTGTTATTTTAGATTAAACTTTGTATAAAAATCACGCTCTATTTTTTTTTAGTTCTTCAAAATTTGTTTTTGAACACGATTTTTCTAATATAAAAAAATCCGTCATAACATCCGTATAGTTAGGTATTATAGAGCCGTCATAGATAATAATAGTTAATACAATATAAAAGTTTTACAGGGATCATCAAATTGTATACATATTATAAATTATAATAAAGTAAAATTATTGAATTAGCATCGTAGTGACCCCCCCCCCCCCCTACAGTGACACGCTCACACAAGCACACACCAGATTTTACGATATTTTCTATAATAACATTATAAAAAAAACTAGAAAACATTAAACAAAACTTAATTATACCATTGTTATAAACACAAAATACACTTAACGTTACGCATAAAAAATAAAAATAATATAATTTTTAACGATTTCAAACGTTGTATTAATCTAGACACGTAAAACCTATGCTGCCGTCTCGTCTGTCCAGACTTCGGCTCTATAATACATTAACGAAAATCATCAAGTAATGCAAAATAGCATTACATTTTTTGTACAAAACAAAATAACTAAAATCATTTTTTTTTTTTTTTTTACCTAAATTAAATTATATTATAAGAATATTAAAAATATTAATATTAGTATTTTAATACTTCCATTAGTGTATTTCAGATAAAAATTCTTCGTCAAAATTATTATTCAGGATATCATATAAAACACTAAAATTATTATAGGTGCTTGGTCTTTTAAATATTTCACACCTAAAGAGAAATAATATAATGATAATAATAATAATAAAATGTAAATAAAGAAAAAATACTTAAAGGTTAACATAAATTCAATAATTAACATCCAGTATTAAATAATAAATTTAAATAAAAATATATTTAATACAATACATATCAATCAGGCTTCAAATTTAATAAAAATTTAATTAAATTTAAATAAAAAAAAAAAATTCGATAGGAAAGTCAAATAATTTTTTGGGAGCGTTTGATGTTCTAATTATTAACATTTTAAATATTCATACTTAGAATTTTAAAATTTAATACAAACTGTCTCATAAGTTATTTATATTGAAATCAACAAATCTAATAAATATAGGTACAATAATTTTTCTATAAGCCAAAAAGTTTAAATTTGGGCAAAATTACAGTTTAACGGTGTTAATTATTGTTTTTTAATTCAAAACTAATAGGTATTTGTCTAGCATCTTGACTTATTAAAGCTTTTACGTAAATTATGAATTTTAATTTCTATGGGGGTCCGTTTAGAAAGTTTCTAAAAAATTTTATGATTTTTCACATATTAATTAATTAATTATTAATAAATACCTATTTTATTTATAAAAATATAAAAAACTACATTAGGTATATATTTTATAATCACCTTATGCGTGATCTTTAGACTTTAAGGTTCCTTAAGAATTTGTGCGTGGTCACGGCTGAGACTCATTTGTACACATATTAATATATTTTTTAAATTTATAACAACTCATTTCCTCATAAAATTACAAAGAATTAAAATCAGCTTGTAGGTACAGTTTTGGGTGTACAGAGTGTCCTTATACTCTTAAAGTATATACCGTTTGTTTTTAATCGTGATTTTTTTATCAGTATAATCTTACATTACATATATATTATATTACATTACCTAGGTATTATAATCGAGATTACCGTGCTCATCCAAGTGAGCATGTTGGGTGTGTGGGGAGTGGGACAAACTTTAATTTTTATTGCTATATTTTTTACACTATTTTTATTAAACGTTTCCAGCAATAATTGATTTACCTTAAAACTAGGGCTGGGATTTTGATGCAAATACATCTTTTTTACTAGTGTTAGTGTTCTAGTGCTAGTTTCTAGTGTTCATAAATTGAACGAAAATTGTTACGATTGACAAGATATTTTCAGCAAACTGCCGACGCGCCACGGTACGATTTATAAATTATATAGCACGATAATCGATTATCGTCGATAACAACTTTATCATAGCTAGTAGGACTTTTTGCTTAAATTATCGCCGTTATATACCTATTGGCTAATATGTACTAGCAAAAACAAGTTAAAATATTAAGTAATTTTTTTTTTTAATTATTATTTTATAATGAATGATTAAGAAAACAGAAATACAACAAAACAAAACAAGTAACAATGTACAATAACAATAAATAAATTATACAATTTTTTTCAAATTTTTTTATTAAGCCATAATAAATATAAATGCATTTTTATATTGCATTTTTTTTTTGTGTTTTTAAGTCATTTTTGCATTTTTTAGGGCAATTTTTGAGATTTTTTAGTGCATTAAAATCCCAGCCCTACTTATAACAAATACCTACCTTATAAACTTTAGTTTCCAATTGCAGCATATTAGCAATAGACGCTATTTGTTTAACAAGGAGAGAAAACCTTGCTTGTTAAATAATTACAAATTTTGAAAATACAATCATTTAAAAAATGGATATTTTAATTTTCGATGTAAGTACCTACAAAGAACTAATAAATATTGTAATTCTAGTATAATTGTAAATTATTAAAGTGAACAAATTATCGATTAATCTAAAAGGTTATGTTATGATTAGACAGAAAGTCTTAAACCTTAAAGGGTGAAGGAAAATGTTTTTTTGAGTATAATAAATAATAATGTTTCACCATCAGTAATGATTAATTCGAAAATTTGGAAAGGTACGCAGGTTATATGTACACTCCACTCTATAAGTGATTAAATTCACAATTTATGGTCGTTGTCAGTATACAATTAAATGAAGCTAAGCATTTATGACAATATTGTAATTATTGTAAACTTTAGGTGTTAATAATATTTTTAGAATACAGAGTTGCGCATCGCAATGCATTTTTTCGTCCGTGCAGTAATACGGTGCATGTTAAGCTAAGGCTTCACAATATATTTTTATATACAATATATTTTTGTTCATGCATAGCTACTGTGCGTTCATTTTTATACCTACGTGTACGTGTTCAAAAAATATTTCTTAAATCGGTAGGTAGGTAACGAAATCTTCACATTTTTGAATTCGATACGTGTAAAATAAAGGAACAACGAATGACAGTTGGAATTCAACAAGTAGGTATACGTGCGTATATATACTATGTAATATAATGTAGGTATACCATCTGTTACGGTCCATAGGGTGAATAGAAAGGTCGAATTCCAAAGTATGACAATAGAGGAGGATGATCATTGAAAACGCATTATGTGCTAAAATAACATAATAATATATTTTAAAAAGTAGGTACGATACATATAGTAAGCCGAATTATATGAATTATCAGAACTCAGAGTATAAAAACTTAAAATCATTGAAATATATTTTTAAACAAAATATGGTGTATAGATTATAAATAAAAATAGTTTCAGAAAACATAAAATAAACAACATATTTAAATATGGAGTCCACCTCACTAACATAATGATAACATAATAACCTTTTATGACATTTCAAAATAAATAGAAATTTATTGCATTTTGTGTTATACAAGAATATTTTAAACTATTGATGGAACATAAATAAATTTGTGTAGAGTAGCATAAAATTGTTAATAAAGTATAATATTGTGAAAATTTAACCACAATATTCTAAACATAAAATATTGTTATATAGATAATAAATGTGAATTTTGTAATACATTAACTACAATGTAATGAAAACAAATATAAAACTATTAAATGACCAAATGAATTATTATTAAACATACAATACTATCAATAGAGTGCTTTTTTAAGTTTATAAGTTGTAAATATCCAAATAAAGAGTTTTCAATTGAATTTTTTTGCAAACTCTAAAAATTATTCAAAATAATAATATTATGTGTAATACTAATTAGTTTGATAACCAGGCCATAATATATCATCAAATTAGCAAATTGCATTGTTCTTAAAATTAACCAAGTCAGGAATTTTTATCAAAAACATTAGAAAACTTACATATATTAGAATCATTTTATCACAAGGGGTTTAACATTAAATTCTTGAACGTTTACTAGTTGATGTTGATGGGCCAGATTCTTCACCTATTTCATCGTTTTCTCTTTTTTTATCTTTCTTCTAGAATATAAATTAAATTTATTAATGTACAATATAATTGTGAGGGTTATAATTATTAGATTTTCTTATAATTTATGATTATATAAAAATGGTAATACAACTTAATATAAGATTAAAAAATAACTAGTTGATGTGTTTTAAGTATAATTTATACAAAAATAAGTACATACTACCCTGCTAAGCAAAAGTGACGTAACTCAAAAAGAAATGAATTAGTTACATTTAGCAGCATTTTATAAATATTACCGATTATACATATTTTCTAAAGAAAAAAAATCTACTTTAAAAAAAAAAAAACTAAATTAAATAAAATAAAAAAAAAAATTCTTAAATTTTTTTATTAAATTAACTTACTTATTATTTAAATTACTTTATATAGGTTAAAAACACAATTATACTTAGTTTATTAAAAATGGCAAGAGTAACCAAAAATAAAAAGTGGTACTAAGTAAGATCGCCTTATCTTACATTTACTAAGCATAAACGCTGTAAATATTTTTATAGATATGGCATTTTTTTTAATACTTCCAAGTTATGTCATTATGCTTAGCAATTATCTGAATTGATTGTATTATTATAATTGTGTATTAATAGTTTATAAATTTTTATCATTTGAAAAGTTTATAATTTTGTTACCTATTACTTTTAATAATTTTATTTTGTTCTGATTGTAAATCATTTGTTATTGTACAAGTGATCATTGCAGTGAATGTTATTATTTTTGTCGGTACTGTTAAATAATTAAAAAATTTTATTTTTAAAATTTACTTGTGGCATTTTTCTTAGTAAATAGAAGTATGATATATGGTTTACCTATGTTGCTAAGTAATAACATAAAAGTAACTTTAATCTATATAATAAGTCAATAATACTATTTTATTATTATTTAGTTGCATTTAATCATCAAATATACAATACAGGAAGTTATGTTTTATATTTATTTTATTCAAAATCAAATAGTATAGAAAATAATAAAGGTTTAAAAAAATGAAAACTACAAAAATGCATTTTTCTCAAAACCAATAGGAGTGTTATTTGTTTTTATGGAACTTTTGCTTATCAAGGAAGCATACCTTCTTCCTACCTAACCTACCTTCATACCTATTCAAGAGTTAATAAAAAAAACTAAATATTACAAAACATAAGTAATATTTCTGTGATTTTGTTATTAATATATTATACAATAAAATAATATTAATGTTAGGTAAATACTAAAATAGCCATTTTTCAAATTATTTTATTTGAGTATTCATGGATAAATAACTTGAAAGTTTAAAATGATAATTTATACTTGAAAATTCTAATGATGAATAACCTATAATAACCTATAATGTTGTATTTGTACACTCAATTTAGGTAGAGAAAAAATATTGATTAAACACAAATAACAATAATTTTTTTTTAAATTTTATAAAAATATTATCCAATAGAAGTATTAATTAAAATAAGATTTTATATTTAAAAACCAGTTAATATGAAATTATAGTATGTTAAATAGTTCTTTAAATTACATATTTACCTTTATATCCCATTTCTTATGAAAATATCTGAGTAATACAGTTGACGTGTCATTAACAATAACTGAAATTAAAAATAATACAATTTAAATTTTAAAATATAAAAACATTGATACATTGTGAATGGTTGACGTATAATAATAATAAACTAAGATATAAAACAGTAATTATCGTGTTTTGCTTCTGTGATGAAAAATTAAAATTAAAATTAACAGTTTTCTTTGCATATTATATACAACAAATATTGGAAGTATTTAAAAAAGAAGTATGAATTTCAAAATATATAATGTATTAATATATTATTGTTAAACATTATATGTGAATGATACTGATAAACAAGTGTTAACTCTATTTAAAAAGAGAAGACTAGGGTAAATTATCAGTTTTATTTGAAAATTAATATGATAAGAGTAATATGTAAGATTTAAACTGTTAGATCATATGGACGAAATGACGAATGAAAATAGTTTATGTCCATACATGTTTTCTACAGTATCTTCTCTTTTAGTATAGAGTTTAATTTATTATAAGTAAATACGATAACTACAAACCTTGTTCAGAAGGTGTATCAGTTGTTTTTATGTAAACTGGTATACGTCTAGATATAAAACTGCTTGGATAGAATTGAGAAAAATTGCGTTCATCAAAGGTTGGCATTCCGTCCAAGAATTCCTCTATAGACTGAAAAATATAAAACTATAATTTAATTGTTTTCATCTTTAGTAGGTTGAAAACAAAAAAGATTCTGAATTTTCTATTACAAATATAATAAAATATTAATTATATTTGTTTGAATAGAATATTAATATGTATTACCTATAATAATTTATTTATATTATAATATTATTGATATTTAAATATATATTAGTAAAAAAATATGTCATGGGAATAAATTTGGCATTGTATAACTAGTTTAATCTATTTAGTGATACTACTAACCAAATCTCAAGAAATTAATATAACAAAAATCAATAGCAGCTATATTCAACAGGAGAAAACAATTGAGCTGAAATAGTTTTTATGATACCATTGTCCATTGATTATACTTATGTTTAATCGAAAAATGTAATATCAAAATGATATTATTCTATGCTTCATAGATTCATATTTTATCTTCTTAAATCATTCCACACTAATGAAAATTTCATAAACAAGATGTATATCTAATCTATGACATTTAACGAAACAACATGATCCATAAGTAAATTTAGGAGTAAAAAATGTGACATTCTACCTACCACATTTTAAGTAAGGTGTAGAATCGTATACTCACCATTTTTGTCAAAAAATGTACACAGCAAAGCGAGTCTAGAGGAAATTGGATGCTCGTTCTAGAAACGGAAAGTAGAATTGGCAAATGTGAAATGCCAATATTATCTCTGGATAATAAACGCGAATAATATGATTTTAATGTTAAGTAAAAATGTATTGTCCAGTCTCTGTAGAAAGTAGAATAAATATTAAATACTAAAGGTTGAGTTAAGTAACAACTAACAGTCTCGACTGTCTGCTAGACAGATAGACACTTAAAAGACAGTACGACACGCCGATTGTGGGAAATCAGAATCGTAGTAGGGCTATCGCTATAGGTAAAAGTTGGTCGACTGATAAAGGGTGGAGGCGCTGGTATTGATTTCCCGATTTTGATAGCAGCGAGATATCACCAAAATTAAATTTCAGGAGATCGGTTATTCCAACCTTAGAATAATAAGCTCCTCGTATAATAATAATAATAATGAAGGTTTTTTACCTACCCGACGTGCCAAACGTAAAATTACAAATCCTTATTTAAAATAGCTAAAAACCACGGCTTAAGA
Organism: Aphis gossypii; assembly: GCF_020184175.1. NCBI lineage: Eukaryota > Metazoa > Arthropoda > Insecta > Hemiptera > Aphididae > Aphis > Aphis gossypii. The sequence goes on from NC_065533.1 coordinate 1,832,987, forward strand.
GTAGATAGTAAAGCCATGCTAAAAACCTAACTAACTCTTATCAATTTTAACTACTGGTTATCAGTACTAACGTAAATAATATGAATTTATAGAATGTTTAAATTATAATGTACCTACCTATTTAAAACAAGTTTTACATGCATAAGCCATAAACTAATATAATAATTGCTTAAGTGCTTTAATATTAACAGTTAACAGTAGCGTAATTGTGGGAAAGAGCTGTAATGATAGCCACATATAACGCTATAATAGTGGCATCATCATAATCCCTTACATGTACATAGTCGCACATATTATGTTCAGTAAATTATTCACACGATAGTAAACATATGTGATCAGACACTGTTATGTTCTTTGACCATTATATAATTTTATTACACCACTGGCTCTAAAGACACTCATCAACCATCAGGCTCTGGTACACGTCACTCTCTCTGCGTACGCCTTCGGCAGTGGATGTACGTTAAAAATTTCAATAATATGTACTTATTAGTCGAATCTGTTTTTATTAGTGATTAATAATAAAAGTGTTATAATATCATCAATAGTGTGTTATTTTTCCTTTGATTAATACTAAGTATATCCATCGAATACCTGACAATCAAACAAGGGTAAGTTAATTTACTTTATAATATAAATCCTTATATGTGTATATGTATCTACATGCGTGTGCAGATATATACATAAGAGGGTAGTAATTCAGATTGTGTGCGCAATATATATAAATGATAAATCTCACATAAATTAAAAGATTACTAATAATTATAACTAAAGAATTAATAATATAAAATATATATTGCGCAACTACGATCATTTTTGATTTACTACAGAGCAAAGGTATCATAATGCAATTGGTTTCTAAACCATTAAACGAGTTTTAAGACTAGTATAAAAACAAACAATGAGGTAAACATAGGATAGGATATATTTAAATATATTGCATTATTTTTGTAATTATTAATAAAATCATACGAATTATCGTCAATTTGGTTGAAGAACATTTTCCTTCGATAAATATAACACTTTTATTACTCTGGGTTTATCTCACTGAGAGATATTTCAAGTACAAACTGATACGACACAAAATAAATTTCAGTATTAAACTATTAAATTGTTCTTCTTCTTCTTGTGGATTACGGCCTTCAAGACCATCCCTGCAAACAAATTTGTCTCCATCTTTCCCTATCTGCAGCTTCTCTCCACTGTGTATTAAATTATTAAATGAATAATATAAAAAAATATTTTTTATCTGTACTATGACTTCATGTTGTATGCATTAATGCATGCTTTTAAGTATAATAAATCAACTATTATATTTCACAGTAGTGTCTTATATAGTTTAATATTTTGCTAGTTTATTTTAAATGAAATATTTTTTTTTTTAATTATAGTGTTCAGTAGGTATCTATATATTTAAAAAAAAAATGGACCCCCCAAATATTTTTTCAGTTAAGGCCTTGCACTTATTCACTCGTAATAGTGACCTACAGCGATAGTAGGTATAGGTATAAAGTATAAACTATAAATAAAGTAATCTTTCAAATACAAATCTTTAAGAAAGTATGTTGAACCTCCATTTCATGTAATCACACCTAGGAATTATTTAAACAATTTTACATTAGTTTAGTTATAATATAAATTGTCAAAAATACTTCTAAAATGTATTAGAATAAATTAGGAACTTTATTGAAAACCAAATAAATATATCAATATTTCAGTAATCAGTACTTTTGGAAAGCATCAATTAATTTCATAACCTTCTGTATATAAGTGCGTCACTAAGTTGTATATTATAATATTATACATTTTACTATTATAGTAATTATAGTAGTCATGGTTTAGGTACGCCGCCAAATAGAAATACAAATACTAAGTATACAAACGCCGATAACTTCCTGTACTAGTTGTACTATTCGTGGTTTAATATATTAGTATCGTAAATCACGGTCTTAAGCCATGATCCTACTTAATAACTAATTGTAAGGGCTGTTCGAAGTTTTTGGCTCTTATAAAATAAACATCAAATGCTCGTTATAGAAAAAATAAAAATAATAGTACGCTAGAACTTCAGATATTTGTTGAAATATAAATAATTAATAAATTGCTTCACGTTTTAATAACATATTATACAAGATTAATTTATAAAAATAGTAGGTGATAACACAGATATATAATACAATATATCTGTATAATATATTATATATCTGTGGTATCGTCTCAGTCGGTATCAATACGGATATATATAGGTAACTACAGACTTCTATAATACTAACTTTATAGAAAAAGTTCTTTATAGAAATCTGTGTATTTAACACACACACATATATATGTATATATATATTTATCCGTGGTTATCGATTATCATATGCAACAGTGATATGCCGATATGCGTTTATTTTCACTGGTTCCTTCAAACGGCACACTTATTGTAATATTGTTCACCGTTCGTTTACATTTACAACAACCATAATTTGGTAGGACCCAGTATATTGTGTTCTTAATAATTATCAATACAAATAAACTTAATTAATACTTAGTAAACTAAATTAATAAAATTGTATATGATACATAGCTAAGTGATTATCTATATTCTATACTACAAAATAGTAGATGTGTAACTAAAAATATTGTTTCTTAATGGTATTATTTCTCTAATGATAAACAAATATTTAAATTCAACATGCATATATTTTAAAACTTATTACAAAATTAACGTGAAAATTATTTTTGATCAACAGATATTTTGTACTCAGTTAATAGTTTCATATTAATAAACATAGTTTATAAAAAAGAGTTGTAAATGTGTTCTCACACATTTATTTTCATCAATGCAACACATTGTTTGCCATGGTATAACGTCTCTATAGAGACAACCATCTGGCATCTATATTTAATTTTATAAGTAGAGGCAAGAATTTAACACGAGTTACATTACTACCATCTGGTAGTGTCCATTGCCTACACCTATCACAACGACCAACATAATTAAAATATTCCCATAGCGGATGATGTATATCTTGTCTCTTTAACTGTGGAAAGTTATCCATCAAACTAAACAATGCAATATGCCTTAATAATTTAAAATCTGTTAGCTCATTTATACTTTCTTTGTATGTAGTTAAGTGATCATACTTTATATGCTCTGTGTGATTAAAATAGTTATTTGCTGTCAATTTCTGTTAAGATTGTTAAACATCTGCAATGAAATGAGGTAAATATGCCTGTAAAAATATAATGGTTTTCAAATTATATAAGTTGTCAGATTAAAAGAAAAAACAACTATTTTAATATATTGAGCTAACAAAATAATGCATTGTTTATTTCATAATAATAATAAATAATAAAAAGCATGATTCATAGTTTGGGGCTTATCTTTGTGGCTTTTTTAGAATTATATATAATTTGTATGAAATGCAATTTTTTTGAAATATTGATTTTAACATCAAATTTATTTACCAAATCATATTTTGCATGCTTGGAAGATAATTGTATATTAGTTCTTAATTGCATTATTAATTAACAAGATAAATAAATAAATTTTCACTGTCTGTATTACACATAAAATAACAATATTATATTTAGCAGTTTTAGTCGTGTGATGTTAGCTTAAATACTCGCTTAAATACGTATTAGAGAGAATTAACTTACTATAAAACTTAAAAGTAAGAACATTAGTTTGCTTACTTTTTACAATGTTTTAATTTTTATGTGAATCATTAATATTTAAAATATTAAAATTGAATAATGCTTTGTTAATAGATCAATTCACTTAAATAGTTAAGATAACAACACAAAACTGGAACTGCTGAACTTAAATACTTGTATGTTAAGCTACTAAGACAACACATTCGGGTATAATAATATACTCTTACACATTTTACTATTACTATTTGTTTTCTTTCTCTGACCTACACATAATGTACTAAATATACATTTAGTAAAACCAATCGTGTAGGTATTTTTAAATGATTAAACGTTTGAAACTGACTTCTAGCATAAAAGTAATATACATTTTTTTTTTTTTTTCTTAAGTTCATTGAATAAAAATATATTATACATAACTGCATATTTAGGTAGTTGCTTTTTCTATGAATCATGTGATTTAATTTTCAAATCTATATAATTCCAGGTTTTAGATTAATAATAAAAAATAATGAACTTTTAGGTGTTAACCTATATGTTCTCAAAATGAATACTTAATACTTTTTAAATATTATTAGCTCAATACACAAAAAATTTGTATCATAAAGTACACTAATGTAAAAAGACTTATTGGATAATCAAATAAGTAAATGTAACAGTAAAATACCTACACATTAAAAACACAATACATGCAGAAAATAATATAAAACAAAAACTGTATTATATTCGGTCTATCAACAGCATTATTAGCATGTACCACATCAGAGTTTTGATTTGTATTGATGATAACGTCTTTTCCATTAATAATGTCCATCATTGTATGGTAGAACAAATAAACCAACCTCTTGTTTTTGCATCCTATAAATAATATTTCTCAATCATAAGGATATTAGTAAAAATATTAATTTGGGAACACTTTAAATTTTGATTAAAACATGTATACTATTAATTTAAAAAGTGATTATAATTATTTTACTGTGAAAAGTTAATTGGATTGTTAGAATTATTTTGTGAACGAGGTGTTATTGCTAATATTACCATTACTTATTACTATTAATATCAGTCTCAACTCTCAAATGGTACTGAAAAAAATAAAATAAAAATATGATGAACTAGTAAACAATGAATTTCTTACATTAAAATATAAAGTAAATTGTATGTACTTACATCCAAATAATATGTATATCTATTATCTATATCCTAAGGACTAACTATTGTTTGCTATAGCACCACCCACTTAAATTAGGTATTACATTTGCAATACTTATACTTTATAATAGTTGATATGCAAAGCTGGGAAGTAACTAGTTAATAAGTTAAAAGTTACTTTTTTTTAATTATTTTTATCTTAACTAGTTAAAAAAAAAAGAATATTATAAAATAACTTATTTAATAACCAAGTTATTTCTTTTTATAAATAATAATTGTAACTTAATTTAGCTATATTGTTAAAATTAAAGTTATTTGTAAAAAGTTATCTATGCATTTTTTGTATTAAAATAACTATTTGTTTAGTACATTGATTTTAAATTTTTTTCTTGTAATAATGTCCAGTATTTATAAATATTAAGTACAATTATTATGATACATTATAATATTGTGTAGTTGTTTATTTATAAAAATAATATAGTCTGTGCATGTGCGTTTATTAATTAATTTATTACTATACTAAAACTAGACATATTCCCATTAGATAAATTTGGTTAGTTTTTTTATGAGCATTGCTTAACCTAAACTAGTTACAGAAAATTGGTTTACTTGCCCAGCTTTGTCGGTATCACCAATCGCAAAAGTAGTATACAAATGAAATCGTAAGTGAATAATAATTTAATTTTCATAAATAATAAAATATAAACAATTTATCACTCTTAACTTAATTGGAATCTAAATTTTGTTTGATGTGTAAAACTTAAAACCTGAAATTCTTGTTGAAAAGAATTATTATACTCATTATTTTTTTTTCTTATTACGGTTTGGTGAAGATGACTTTTAGGAATTAAATAAATGGATAGCTCACATATTAGTTTTTCTTATGTATATATTTTTATTTAATTTCTATGTTATAATTCATGCACCAAGAAGACAATGGACCGATACAACACTAAAGACTAAGTGAACATATTATTAATATGCTAAATGAGGAGGAGATCTATTTCTTCTAAGGCATCATAAATATTATAAATATAGTAGTTGGCACAGCCATAGTTCATAAACTAGTTACTGAAAATAAAAATGTCTTAGAATCTTAGATTTTATTTTAACAATAGATAGAACAGTATTTTGATACATTCTAAGGTATCTTGAATACATAATTGCGCTGTTATATCTAAATCTTCTAGGATAAAAAATGTAAATATTTTATTAATTCAGTACCTATATATTATATTCAAATAAAAAAATAATTGATTGCTTTTATTATTATATATATGATTTATCATACTATATCTATGTAGATACTAACTATTGTGTATTATAATTTATAAGTTATAATATATTGTATTTAAAACTAATTAGAAAAATGTGTTTATATTTTCATTGAGATTTCTTGGTATATCTTCAAAATAAGTATAATGGTTAAAATCTAACTATTTAATCATACTTAGTAGTTTTTAAAATACCTAAAAAATAAAAATTTCATAATTCATAGTTAAAAGTTATGAAGAAATTAAAATATCTTTTAATATCATAGACATCACGAATATTATGTATAAGAAAAACCAAATTAACTGCACTGGAATTTTATTAGGATAATAGGATCTGACGTCAACCATAATTATATCTTTTGATACAAATGGCAGACATATTAGCAATTGAATCTAAACTTAGCCTTAGTATGGTTACACGTTATTCTCATCGATAACAAAAAATATATTTTGAAGTGACGTCTATAACGATATTAGTAATTTTTTTTCTATATAAGCTTACTATGCTTTCGTTTGTGGGAATTGAAGTATCAGAATGATTATCAGACATTACCATCACAAACGCTCTAAATTCTAAATTAATAAGTCGTGATAGAATTCCCGCACGTATATAGCCCAATTCATCATTCTTCCGTCGGCAGTGTCATCGGCCAAATCGGAATAATTTGGGATATTTTGGAAGCGTATCCTCGCATTGCCGCATTCATAATCCTTCAGCTGCCGCAGTCACCGGCCGTTACCTCACACCCACCCCATTCATCATGGCCACCGCAAAATAATAATGATACTAGAAGGCGGCGGAAACTAATGAATACGGTGATGCGTAGAGAAGGGGTGAAGGGGGTCAAGCAGCGGCGACTAACTAGGGAGTAGGATGAGAATGTTGCGGGGAAGCAGTTCCAGAATGACTCATATCATACAACTGGCCCGAAACACATGATACTAATACAATTATTATTTTTTTTTAATATAAAGTACATGGTGGTAATAGTTATTTGAACGCCATGTGCTAAAAATTACCTTTTTTTTTGAGCGCACCATGAAAAATGTTATTTATTTGATATATAACTAGTATATTATTATATATAATATAAGTAACAGCTACTTTCAATATATATATTATTAATTATTGGCAAAACGGTTCTCCATTCCGTGTCATAGCTATACAGTTGTATGGCATAAATTGTATCGATAGACCTATGTGTAACTAACTTTCGAAATATATAAAACTATTATTTTTATTTTTTAACGGACCGAGTATTAGCTGATATAATATCATTATTACCTGCAAAAATACAGACCAAGGTTTCAATAGACATTTTAAACATTTTTTTTTCTTAAGTCAAGTTAAAAATCACAGAAATATTATATACCTACAGTTAATGGAATAATGCAAAATTTTCTTCAAATAGGGAAAAATTAATTTTTCACACCATCGAAAAATAAATATTTTACTAAGATAAAACTACCAAAAACCGACCTCCTCTCGATTTTCAAGTAGCGCTGAGGTTCCATTAGAGCAGCGTTTCCCAAACTGTGGTCCACGAACGTAAAATGAAAATACTATACACTACAATAATATAGTATATTATGTAAAAACAAAAATTTTATTTTTATTAAGGGAGTCCGTAAATCATTTTTATTAAGTATCTCTAAGGTTAGGTCCAGCAGAGAAAAAGTTTGGGAAACGCTACATTAGAGACATTTTTATACCCCACTGCCTACAGCCTATATTATAATAATTATTATATAGATCCTTTTTTGTCATGTTTGAAAAATAAGCCGACCTTGAGATTATTATTTTTGTCTGTCCTATATTCAAGAGTATAGCGTACAACAGTATATAACCGACATTTCATTGTATAAATACGGTATGCCCAAACGCTTAGTAAGATTTTTCGTTATTTTTTTTTTGTTCGTTTTACGTTTGATTCTGGGAATAATATATGCAGCATATATACAGCTGGATATATGTATATCATATAAAAGGGACTGTCTCTATTCAAAAAAAGGTCTTGCAGGTGTTCAGCGTTAACAACTGCAGCCAATCGGGCCATTTGAAATCGTTAGAGAAACATCTTAAGGCAATATATATATGTATACACTATACATATAGGTAGAGAGAGACTTAAAACACGTTTTGTAAGAATTTTCGTAAAGAATAATGTTAGCGGTTGCTATTTTTTTTTCGTTTCACGTGCAAATCTGAGAATACTAGAGATCTACACTGGTTAATGCTGTACCTACATATATGTATATCATATAAAAGGGACTGTCTTTATTCAAAGAAACGTCTTAAAGGTGTTCAGCGATTGCAACTACTTTCACATGTTTCTATAATGATTTAAAATGGCCCATTTAACCTTGTACTGTCAAATTATTAATACCTCGCAGTAGTTATCTGTACATAATATTTTATAATAGAAGAATATTAAATATTTATATTTATATGTACGTCCGCATATATATATGTGTGTATGCCGAATAATAGAGCAGGATCGACCAAACATTTTTTGGTCATGATGTACAAAAAATATACTTCACCTTTGAGGATTAACTTCCATAGAACATTTTGTTGTTTTGAATAACTATAATTATTAAGAAACATATAAGGTGTGTGGCACTAAAATCAAATTCTAACATGATCGATTTTGAAATTGTCCGCAATCGACCGTTTGACTGCCCCTGGTATTGTTTATACAAATACTGTGTACATAAATATATAATAATTAATAACGGTAGGTATTGTGTGACTTGAAACGATGTGATCCGAGAAAAATGTATTTGTAGGTATACGGTACTATTGAACAAAAATACAAAATTATTTGATAAGGTCGCGTGTATGATCTTTACCGTTTAAACCATGGACAAAACGTTTAGCAGTGGCAGTGTTAGCATAAAAAAATAAAAGCAAAAACGTGTTATGTGGGTCAAAATACTAAATGTGATTTACACGCACAGAAACGTTTTCACTACAATACCACTATAGTATTATGATAAAATAGTACAATAATAATAGTTGTAATAATAATAAGAAGAGTGCTTAGAATAATAAAAACAAATGAAGTAATGTACAAAAATCAAAAAATTGTCATAAATATAAAAAATATAGTAGAGAGAAAAGAAAGAAACAATATCTATACAAACCTACATATCGTATTATAAGTTATCACCTAACCGAGTTGTATATTATGTGTCTATAATAACCGTGTCCTATACTCCTATGTATTAATATACTTACAATGCATCGGCTCTTTGGTTTTTAAAATATGAAATAGATACTCACGAATTCTGCATTTATAAGTAGGTATACTTATTAAACAAAATCGCAAACAACGCACGAACGTAGGTAAAACGCTTAAACACCAATACAGACGGACGTCAAAAAACGAAAAGAGCCGGCATAAAAAACGGCGACACTTAAAAAACGCTGTCGCGACCGACTACGCCATACGGCGTTGCCCACATTGACCGGCTAGTCTTGCTCCAACAGTACCTAATGAAAAATAAATAATGTTTTCATATCTCGTGTATTGCAGATAGAGTTTTATCTAATACTAGGATAATGTGCGTATATTCTGTAGAACTTTTTACCTCTCCAACCGCTGGCCAACCAATGAGTAGCAGGCTAATAGCTGTACTTGTTACCCGCAGTGCACAGCTCTTAGCCAACGGCCGAATCGGTCGATCGAATTGTCTCATCGGCCAATTCGTTGTCGTCTGATTTCATCACTCGTCGACACAGTGGTTATGATTTTGTTCTGTGGGTGGATATATAATTAATTGGTTAAACATAAAGTGAGGGTTTTATAAGTCGATACATTAAACGTTAAAAAAAAGCTCTGGGGGGGGGATCTATCCCCATATCCACCCCATAACTACGCTACTGTCAGACTATCCCTAGTTATTACCGAATAATACAACAAATCGAAGCAGTTGTGCACGCAGTGGTGACGTGGTGTGTTGTACCCCATATCGCGATACAGCCGTACAGGACTACATACGGCGCTAATAATTCCATGCCGCAATGAAATACAATCATAATTATTTGATATAATATTGAACTACAATAATTTTGAAAAAACAAACCAGTTCACGATCCCTGCTAACCCCTTCCCATTATTACGTCACTGATACGGTCGTGAATCGTGATCGTTCTGTCTTTTTTCTCTCTTAAAACTCGGCTGGAAGTCAGCGAGGTTATAACTCCGCGAGAGTACGCTGCAAATCGCAATCGCGGTCGTTGTGTATTGTACACGGAATGCAATAACATTAACAACAACAATAAGTACAATGACAATTAATACTATTATTGTTGCCACGATCTGTTATTGTTGGTGTTGCTGTTGCGGTTGTGTCTTCGCGTAAGTTGTCGTTCTGAAATGAGACTCAAAATTTACTAGGAACCTATGCGGTCGAATACGTCATTATCGCGGCCCGAGGAGCCCGGTGTTCGGTGGCGGCGGTGCGCTCGCCGCCCAAAAATTACGGCGGCGCTCGTCGTTCCGGCTAGACTCCTGGTACGTAAATCCATCGATTACCCCAAGAAATGATCGACTTCGACAATATCAGTAAGTATTATAATATATTTTATAATATTATTGAAATATTATTGCTGTAATACCACGCCAATCGCTGTTTAGTTCTTTGGGGTCGATCGACTGATTTCATGTACCAGGAGTCTAGTCGGAGGCGATGAGTGCCACTGCGATTTTCTGGCGGTGAGCGAACCGCCGCCGAGCACCGAGCCTGATCTCCGGACCGCGGATGATGACGTATTCGGCAGCATAGATTCCTAGTAAATTTTGAAATCATTTCGAGACGACAACCTTCGCGACGGCACAACTGCAACAGCAACATAAATAACTACAACAATAGTTCTAGCCGTTCTAGGGCTGAGATTTTAACGCCCCAAAAAATTTCAAAAAAAAGAAAAAAAAATACAATACAAAATGCATTTAAATTTATGTTTTGCAGCATAAAAATTGAAAAAAAATAGTACTATACAGTAGTGTATATTTTTTTTTTGGTTTTTTTTTTTTTTATATACATAATATCATTGATTATAAATACTAGTATTATAGTAGTATTTATAATCAATGATAATAATATTATATCGTAATATATTGTACTGTACGTTGTGGCTAATTGCTAATTTATTATTAGTATAGTCGACAGTTTATTGAAAGTTTCTTGTTAATCGCATCAATTTTCGTTCATTTAATGAACGAATCGGGAAAAGCGCTCTAAAAATTTAGAAAATACACTATAAAAATGCATCTAAGGTTAATTTTGTTTAAAAAAATGCAAAATAAATTACTTTAAAATAATTAGTATCACCCAAAACACGTTTTATAGGTACCTACTTACGGACCAAAAAAAAAGATGACTGCATCAAAATCTAAGCAGTAGTTTTTACTATAACTAATGTTATTATATTCCGAGAATATAACGACCGCGATCGCTGAATAGGCCCCCAGCTCGTCGGGCCCCACGATTATGACATAATAATATAATGCAACTACACACCACCGTCATCATTTAAACTAAGTCGTGACTTGATTAAATAAATAATAAAAAAAAATTATACACAGACGGAGACATTACGTTCGAAAAAGACGGTAAAATAGAAAATAATGTAAAATGAAAAAAAATGTATATCATCATATCACAGCGATAATTTTTGTATGTTTGAAAAAGGTTGGCTGAATACTTTGTCTGGTGAAGACGGTGCAGTGAGTATTCTGTTACGGATATTTTGATTTAAATTGTTTTTGTTATTATAATTATTCTTTTTGTATCAATGGAGTTTTACTTTTTACTTTTACGAGAAACTACGATTATAATAAATTACGTGTTATAATAAATGGTGTTTTCTTGTCATAGGTACGTTAATTTTATTAACTATGCGTTCAGACGTACCTATATCACTGGATTTTTATCAATAGAACGTGGATTTTTATGCACTAAAAAGTAAAAAAGGTATCGAAATATGTATGCTATATTATAATATACAGTAAATATCATGAAAATATGCAATATTAAATATTAATATCCAATATGCATATTTATAATCTAGTGTAGTGTTTATATTATTCAAATCTACAGGTACATTTTGGTAAGTACCTAAATAGTATACTTATATGTGAAATGTATGTACAGTTTTTGTGAGATGGTCAAATTGGATTTCAATCATATTTTATTTGACCTTTATTTTTTTTCATATTTCATAGTAACGTATAATTGTACGTTAAGTTAACGTTTATTTTTAAATATTCTGAAATCTGAGGAGAGTGTCAGGACATATTAAACGGATTTCGTATAAATACTTGCATATTATGTTGTCTATCCGTGCCAAAGAAAATGGGATAAAATGTACGTAAATTTTACTCATTAACCCCATACACTTTAATTCTATTAGTTTCTAAATAGTACCTTTAACTATCAAAGCATAATATTATATATATATATATATATATATCAAAAAATTATTATTATTATCAAATGTTACACGTATGGGCAGCTTGTCAAATAATAACTAATATTATATTTACAGACACCATATTGAATTATTTTGTATTTATAACTTATTATAATATGAGTATTAGTAATATAATAATATAATATTAGAAATAATTACGAGTATATGATGTGTTTTAATGTTTCATTGTATATTTATACATCATATTTTGTCCATATCATTATTCATAATAGCATAACTTTATTTACACGACGCTAATATACTAGCATTGATTATAAATAGTATAATAGTATATTTTATAATCAATGATACTAGGTACGCCGTACGCATTACGTATTACGCGTTCCTCAGACAGTCGGACCGTCATATACATTGTAATCCTTTTTACAAAATCGATTACGGCAAATAAAAATTTGTCAACATTTCTCTTTCCTAGTTCATTCCTGATCTTTTTAATTTTTTGTTACGGATTTTATTTTTAATTGTAGGAATATTATTTAAGTATGCAAGCATATAGTCATAGCCCTATAGCGCATAGACAGGTATTACCGTCTGCAAAATTTTTACAAGACGATTGTTTTAAGATTGTAAATCTTAAAAAAAAATTTAATTAAAGCAGACAAGACTTAAATCAAATTAAATGTGTCAACAGGTCAACAGCAGGTGGCTTCTTTCCCCAAATTATGTATTTCATGTTCTATTTTTTTTTTTTTTTAACACAGATATACTCATTATTATGTCCATTATTATATAGAATATAGATTTTGTATTTTCTTCTAAAAACAAATTTAAAAATGCCTAAGTCTTATAAATGACCATTTTTTTTAAATTTAGTGTACCTACTTATAGCAATTTTTAATGATATCACATCTTTATAATGCTGAAAATGACCAGTTTTTTTTTGACTTAGTAATTTTTTACACGGAGTTCGACGAAGTGTTTTTGTTGGGATAGGTATTACAAATAACAAAATAAAATAATGGGCTGCATATAAATAAAAATTACAATAAGTGACGCGTACTATTTGCATCCCGGTCTTTCTATACGACTATTTAATAATTTTAATACTAATTGCGTCCCAATTATCTGATATCAGTATAGATACATGATTATCTAAATCAATAATCGATATGAATTTTACCTATGACTTTATCTATCGAAAATATAATAATACTTTGAAACTATTAACACCTATTTAATAACATAAAATTAACTTATACAGTGGGTTAATATGTGTTTTGATTTTGTGTCGTTTTGCGCTGTTTTGTTTTTAAAATAATTAAAAAAATGATAAACAACGTTGGATGTATTACTAAAAACATATATGTCATACATTAAGATTTTATGATTAAGTCAAACAATGGAAAATAAAATATCAAATGTGCTAGTGAGCATAACCATACTAGTTATTTTTTTGAAATATTAAATAGACACAAATGAAAACAATAATTTAATAGCTGGTGCGTAAGGCAATAACAGACGATCGCTGTGATTAGCCATTAAAACTAATACGTAGATATTAACATCGACAACAGGTGCTACGATAGGTACTTTACAGTTTACACTCTACACATTGGCGTCGTTCAGGCGGGTTGTGAATATCTATTGTGTTATTGACATTCCAGGAGGCTTACCTCCCACAATGTAGTAGGTAACCAACAGTGCAAAAATACAAAACTCGAGGTAGTAATGGAGAAAAAAAATAAGAAATCGAAACATAATAGTGTCCCCGTACACTGTGTCACTGTACTGTATGGTCATGCGTCGATAAAAGATTCTTACATTTGTATATACTTATATTGTTGCACTAAATAAGTGTAATTTTATCTGTTACTGTTACCGTTGAATTATTTATGATGGGGATCATTTATGTTTGTAGTAAATTCGACACTCCGGAGGCAACTATCAATACTGTTTATAAGATTCAACGAAAATCATACAATATAATAATCTGTTCAATAGAAAATCTAAAATAAAAAACTCATCTTATTATTTAAATAGGTAGTTAGATAATTTTTATATTTTAATACGATCAATTTAGGTCTTGCACGAGCTTGACAAATTTAAGCTTTTTAGTTTTTTTTTATATATTTACTACGTGAATCTTTTAAAATTCTTAAATAAGAAAAAATAAAATAAATAGTTATCTTGTATAAATTGTAGCACCGAAAAATTAATTAAAATTTGACAAGAACAAAGTAATAAACTGTAATACTATTACTTAAAAGTGTTTCTCATTCTCAATGTTAACAATTTATTAAATTAATGTACTTCCATTAGTATAAAACAATATATAAATAGCACTATAATGATCGGTACTTAGTTACATTTATAATTTTGTTACCTATGACTACATAAATAAATTACGTGTAAATAACAGTATTCTATATGTTTAATGTGTTATAAGCTAAACTAAGGCATGTTATCTCTAAACAATATCTACATTATATTTATTTTTTTTGAATATTTCACTTTTTATTACGCATAGCTAACTATAGTATAAGACAGGGATGGATAACTCAATGTTACAAGATGACAGTTTTTTGAAAATTAATATCTAGCGTGCCAGAGCATAAAATCAAAAAATATATATAATATATGCATTATGCACATACTATTTATGATATTTAACGATGTTCAATACTAGATAACAATTGAATAGACAGAGTATCTATAGACAATAGACTACAGATAATATAATCATTTATAGAATATAGACGATAAACGATAAAATTGTATGATGTAATATAGCCTGTACTATATATTACTAGCGGCCCACGAGTCTTCCCGTACAAGGCTCGCGGGCCGCTAGTTGTCCATCCCTGGTATAAGGGCATATTTATTTTATACTTAAATAATATGCTTTATAATTTATTTATAGTTTGCGAAACCCTGGTTGTTAAATACCGTACCAGAAATCCCCGCGTTTATAATAAAAACACTTAATCTTCGCATATATGTGACAGTGGGATGTAAGTAGAAGAAACCCATTGTAGCATATTGGAATGCGTATTCTATTCCCCTTTTTGGGTGGTCTCCGATTATTGAATATAACGATTTCAAATAAACTGTATGTGCCTTTCTGAAATTTTTTTCAGTCTAATATAATATATAGGTAATATACTATACAAATGAATCCACTATATATAAATATATGTGTGTGTGTTATGAAAAGAAGACATAGTTAATATAGTAATAAAAATTTTAATATTAGTAATGTAACTTATGAGGAGATATATAGTAGTAATAGGTAGGTATAAGAAAAAATAAAATACTATTAAAGATATTATAAAATTGAGAGATTAACACAACAAATTTTACATTTTACATTAAAATAAAACGTAGGGAGGGATATTGAAGAATCATTTTAGTATTTACATTTTATGATTATAAAATAGGTACTTAAATATTATACTATGACAATAATGTGTGTTTACAATATTGTGAACATACGTTATAAGTTTATAAGTAACTAGGTAAGTAGTTACATATTGGTAGAAAACTCAGGCAATAAGTCTTACTGTGGATCGTTACAAAAAATTAAAAAGTGGTTACATTAAAAATGTGTAATTAAATTTTTGTCACTGTTAGAAGGATTTATTAATAAGTAGTTTACAAATAAAAAATATTCACATAATCTACACAACTGAACAGCTAATATATTTTTTTAAGTGGGTTGTAGATGGTTTCCACCTTATTTGTGATATCACAAGACAAAAAAGTAGATATTTAATTTTTCTCGTACCTAAAATTTGGAAGCTGAGGCATTTTTTATTATTAGTAGGAAAATTAAACATCTCAAAATATAATTGAACAGTTCTACATTTTACTGCAACTACAATTAATAATAATGTAACTATAATTATTGCTTTCAACAAAAATGAAGTAGGTAGATAATGTATTTGTTTACAAATAAATGTGTTAAAAAATTATTACAATACCTATTTATTATTTTTTTAAATTATAATTGAATTAATTTTAGTTGTATACATGCTTACCACGAACTACTACAATATGTAGTAATTTGTGATGCTTACTAATAATCCATATTATGTTTTCATAGCACTATCTAGTGGATGGTCTATGTATATAGGCATTATATTATTATATCGAGTATAAAATGGTTCTTATCATTAAATATCACCGGTAGTCATAGATAATAATATCTTTATTATCTATGCCGGTAGTACGATAAACAGTCACCTAACTTCACACCTGTTGGGACGTTGAGTAGACGTCTTATAAGTTAATAATACTTATCAGTTGTTATTTAATATTTTTATGTTACTTCTGACTTCGATTAGTTAAGTATATTGTTGTTTTTCTATGCTTTACACATATTGTTTTTGCCATTTCACCTAACATTTCAATAATGTAGCAGTGTATACTGGGAATACTGAATATGTGAGGTGTTTACACCATATTATGTAAATCTAATATCTGACATTAAAATCGTTTTCCGTACGACATTCAAACGTTCACGTACAAGTGATTTTATTAATTTTTCCGTAGTTCCACCATCGTTTTGGTCGTGATTCGAAATCTACCTTTAATAATAACGTTATAAATATATAATATTAACCGTACGTTTTCAACGTTTATACAAGTACTTTTTTGCTACTGTTGTATATTTGCTAAAAGTTGTGTGTGATGGTCGTTCGATTTACCAGTTGTATTAATGTCCTTTTAAAAGTAAGTAACTGTACCCTATTTTATATATTTGTAGTTATTTTCAAATATATTGTGTACCAAGGAATCTTTATAAAAAATGTTTATAGTGTTCCAACTTATTGATGAAAATATAATTTATTTTAAACTACCCATTTTTCATAAGGAATTTTAAATAAATAAAACAATTAAGTAGCAAGTAACAGATTAAAACATACTATAATATAGGATTTATGAGTATGTTTTTTTATGCAAAATATGTAAATAATATTATTGTATAGGTGTCTACATTCTTTTAAGCTCTGTGAACTTACAAAACACTATATAAATGTTTGAAGTAGGTAAACTATGTACCATTAACTTTAATATATAGATTCTGTTATAAATAAGAAAAATTTCAGTTAGTAGGAGGATTAAATAGGTACTTGAGTTTTCTACATAAGAGGCGTTACAACTGTAGTCTCTTCACATATATTCATTTTAAATATAGTTTGTTTTATAGGTTATGAAAAGGAACATTTAATGTACAATATTTAACGTTTAAATGAAGTTGTTATCATTTTAAATGTGTATATCACATATTTGAATGTGTTTTTAAATTTAAATATTAATGGCATTTGAATCATTCTTCATAATTTTCTACAATTGCCAATATGTATAAATCACTTTTATCAATTTACTTTTCCTTATCATGATATCATATAAATGTAATTCAGTGCATTTTCTTCATAGTTTAGATTTTTTTTGCATTAAAATTTTTTAAAGAATATTTTTCTTTTAATTTATAATGCCATAAACAAATTTTTTTCTTTTCTTTTTTAAAGTTTTATGTTTTATTGACCAGAGTGAGGATACATTGTGATATTCGTAATTATAGTAACGTCTAGTATTAACCCTTTGTATCATTTTTTAACACAAATTAACCATTTATTGTTTTAATAGATGGCAGTACCACAATTGACAATTGACTTGCTAAACAATGGCAGTGGAGTTAACTACCCAAAGAAAAATTTAGACAAATTAGGCAGACGTATCAAGAATTGACTTGTAATAGACAATAGTTACTGTTTTCATGACATCAATACATTCATTTAGTTTATTGTAAGTTCTGTGTATTAAATTGAATGATTTGATTTTAATATGTCAAAACTATGTTTAGTGTTTGAATAGATGTTAGTTATTCTCACATATTATACTACAGTATCTACAACCCTTTTCATTATAAACATAGTTTGTTTTATATTTGTTAAAAAGAATGTTTAATGTATAATATTTAATGATTTAATGAAGTTGTTATCATTTTAAATGTCTTTATTAAATATTTGATTGTATTTTTAAATTGAAATATTTATGACATTTGAATCATTCTTCATATTTTTCAACAATTGCCAGTACGTTTAAATCACTTTTATCAATTTACTTTTCCTTATCATGATATAATTTTTAATGTAATTCAGTGCATTTTCTTCATAGTTTAGATTTTTTTTGCATTAAATTTTTTTAAAGAATATTTTTCTTTTAATTTATAATGTCATAAACAAATTTTTTTTCTTTTCTTTTTTAAAGTTTTATGTTTATTGACCAGAGTGAGGATACATTGTGATATTCATAATTATAGTAAGGTCTAGTAATAACCCTCTGTTTAATTTTTGAACACAAATTAACCATTTATTGTTTTTGTAGATGGCAGTATCACAATTGACATTTGTGACATTTGCCACACAGCATTTTCAATGAAACTGATTTAATAAAAATTTTTTTTTAATAAAATTTTAAATATTGAAATTTAATAATTGATTAAAATTTTAATAAATATTTAAGGAAAAGTATTTAAATTTAAATATTTAAAAGCATTTTAATAAATTAAAAATAATTAATATTTAATTTCCGTTACATATTAATATTGTGTCAATTTATTAAACACACACAATTATTATTCAATGTTAAAAATTAATCTTGATTACATATTTAAAATTTATTATTTAATAAATAACAATACCTAATTTTTATTAAATATATATATTTTATAATTGATCTTAAATAAATACATCATTGAATACAAAGGCCATTAGGTACAGGTTTTTTTAAAATTATTTGTACATTTAAGTTAATACTAATATTATATACTTTAGGATATTACATTGTTTGTAGTTATACCGTGTGAAGGTGTGTTGCGGTTCTGTTTTCATTTAGATTTAGTTGAGCCGGTCAGTTTTTCTTAAGAAATATTGATCATGTTGTTGATATGTTCTGTGTTGGGACCTAAAGCAGCATCTATATGTTAGATGAGATTTTATGTTTATTTTGCGTCTTCTTCGGATTTAAAGCATTCAGTTATTAAGTGCTTAAATGTATTAAATATCATATATATTATACTTATGTATATTGTATTATTATTATTATTATGTATATAATTTTAAGATTTAGTAGGTAGTAAATTATTACTTTTATTTTTTAAGTATAAACTATATAATCATAATTCATAGGTGATGTACCGTAAAAAAATGTGTGCACAACATATTCACTATTATTGTGTATGTGTATGACTTGACTGTGCATATATCTATATAGTATATATTATATTGTAATGTATTTAATATTAGATCAAAGAACAATATATTGTGTATCTATTACGTATTATAATATATAATTTTGTATAAATCCCTGCAATTTTTGTAATTTTAATTTAATATACCTATTCAAATAATTAATAAACAGCGATAGATGTTGTCATAATTGTCTAAAGAAAGTAAACATATACATCTAAAGACTAAAACTATAATTATCATGATTATCTGGACGAGGGCGTTAGTATCCGAAGTTTACACGCTCCTAGGATTGAGAAAAAGATTTGAGTTAAAATATAAGGTTTTCAAATAATCGAGTTTCGAGTTCTCGCGACTCGACTATATGGTAAACCAATGCAGGTGTAAGTTAACCGTACGTAAAACTCTTTTGCTTGTAAATGTTGGCAATTTACTGTCTACACCCTGCATTTCATATGTATTATTATGTAGGTATTTGGAAAGAAATGAAATTACGTATTTTAAAAGTATTTATAAAATATAAAGTAAAGATCGAATAATAACTATAATTAGCCAATATAATTATTAATATTAATTATATATAATACTGAAATATTATTGTACAAATAATAAATAAATTAGACCAGAAATTAAGAATTGTAATTTTGTATTTTTGTTTGATATTATAATAATTACAATAATACGGACGCGCTATACTTTTGTCGTTAGTTATAATATAATATTTTTATATTATGACGTCATAATCAGTTGTAATAAATATAAGATAATATAATCATACGATACGGCCGGTGAACCGTAAGTTGTAGCAGCGCAACTTGGTCTTTCCTAGTAATACGGACACAATTATATAAAAATAAATTATTCCAATATAAACATGACAATTAGTACCGAATACCGTGTTTACATGCAGACGTGCAGTAGTTGTAGTATGGAAAAAACAGCATGATATAGGTATTATTTATATTTGCGGCTATAGATTATTCGATTGACAATTATTTTTCCAAGTTCAAATGTGTGTATTTAGTGTGTGTGTGTGCATGTACTTCTGCAACTCATATGTAATCGACAATCCTATCCGTGTGGCGCGTATTTTTATTATTTCATCGTTCATTAAGTAAAACCGTTGTTTTTTGATTCATCGTTTATTTTTTTATAATAATTGTAATGTCGTATTCTTTATTAAACATCGTGTGTTCATTTTAGTTTTTTTGGCGTTCGCGTACCTAGTACCCTACTCGTATTCTGTGAACTGAGTATTTAGTAGGTACCTATCTACAAAAGAATTTGTATTTGTCTTAAAAAATACGGTAGGTTTAATATACTTATTAAATATTACAATTGATTTTTGGTTATTTTTTATAGAGTATATTTTTAAAAATATTTTGGCTGTGTAATTATTTTAAGTCTATAACTGAGTGTTAGGTATGTGTTTGGTGTGTCTAAATTAATTATTATTTTTATTTGATACCTAACTATTGCGTTATAATACTTATTATAAACGAGATTATAATTGTATTTTTTCTAAAAGCATATTATATACTTAATTATGTCATACTCGACTATAAACAAATCTACTAAGCGAAGAAGATATTTGGAAGAATTAGAATTGATAGAACTTTATGATGATAGTGTTCAACCAGAGAGTGTAGTCCAACCAAATTTACCTAGTTGTAGTGTCAGTTTAGATATAATTCTTCCTTGACCACAGCAAATGTCACTCGACATGATGATACCCAATTTAATGATACCATAAATAATGTTAGTGATGAAGAATATGATACAGATAGTTTTTCGCCTAACTGATACGGAAGGGGATATTGAGGATGAATTAAGTACTATTAAGAATGAATATCACTGCATGTATAATAAAATAGATTAATCAATTTTAAATAATTTGACAATATGGGCTGTATCATTTAATAATTCACAAGTTGCTTTGAGTGCATTGTTGAAGGTTTTAAAAATGCATAGTTGTCATCAATATTTTTCTGTTGATACTAGAACTATATAAAAAACTAATTTATCTGTTCAGCCTTTACAATTACAGACTGTGACACCAGGTAATAACTATTATTTCACAATATTTAATTATTTGAAATATATTTCTAAAGCTGACAATATGTATTTTGTTAAATATGAAATCAGAATAGTTGTATGGATTGATGGTCTACCTTTGACTAAAAGTTTATTTAGCAGTTAATGGCCTATTCTTGGGAATGTGCATCATTCTACTTATACACCTTATGCTTTTTTAATCGAGTTGCATTGGGGGTAAAGATAAACCACTCACCTGCAATTCTTTCTTGTAAGACCTAGTAAATGAAACAAGGGAATTGTATAAAACAGGGTTTCAAACGGATTTAATAAACATATACTTTTACTTTTTTTTTTAAATTTTTTTGTTTTGTTGATTAGACTCAGGACACATTGTGATATTCATAAATTATTATAGTGATGATTAGTATTAATCTTTTCTTTAATTTTTTAACACAAAATAACCATTTATTGTTTTTGTAGATTGCAGAACAACGATTGACAATAGAAATGGTTAAATCAAAGTTTTGTGTAAGTATACTGTTTAAATTTTTATTCGCTAATAAAATACTCACTATTTAAATCTTGAATTTGAAGCTTATGCCGTTAGATTAAAATATAAATTTATGAAAAATATAATATAACATAATGAATTCAATGTTAATAATTGATTTTTTACGAATTGTTAAAGATTTAATTTGATAAAAGTATATGTTAGTATACAGTATACATTTATATTTTGCTAATAAAAAATTGACTGTTTAAATCTTGAATTTGAAGCTTATGCCGTTAGATAAAATTATAAATTTATGAAAAAGAAAATATTACATAACAAATAATATGTTAATATTTGATTTTTAATAATTTATAAATCATAATTTTATTCCTAATCATTTATTAATCATATATAAATTTTGTTTATCCATTACATTAGATCACAGTATTCATCTGAAATGATAGATGCAATTGGCGAATGAATCAGAATAAAATGAAAATAAGAGATGATAGTATTACCTCGTACTTAACATGCTAATATGATTATTTTAAAAATGAAAAACCTAAAAATAATCAAAGTTTTGTGTAATTATACTGTTTAGATTTTTATTCGCTAATAAAATACTCACTATTTAAATCTCGAATTTAAAGTATATGCCATTAGAATAATTATAAGTTGGAGAAAAATATAATATTACATAACATATTTTTTGTTAATATTTGATTTTTTAAGAATTGTTAAACATTTTTTTTGACCAAAGTATACGTTAGTATACTGTTTACATTTTTATTTTGCTAATAAATTATTGACTATTTATATCTCAAATTTGAAGCTTATGCTATTAGATTAAATTACAAATTTATGAAAAATATAATATTACATAATGAATTCTATGTTAATAATTGATTTTTAAAGAATTGTTAAAGATTTAATTTGATAAAAGTATATGATAGTATACTGTTTACATTTTTATTTTGCTAATAAATTATTGACTATTTATATCTCAAATTTGAAGCTTATGCTATTAGAATAAATTATAAGTTGGTGAAAAATATAATATTACATAATAAATATTATGTTAATATTTGATTTTCAATAATTTATAAATCATAATTTAATATTAATCATTTATTAATCATATGATATTTTTGTTTATCCATTACTTTAGATCACAGTATTCATCTGAAATAATTGATGCAATTGGCGTATGAATCAGAATAAAATGAAAATAAGAGATGATAGTATTACCTCGTTCTTAACATGCTCATATGATTATTTTAAAAATAAAAAACCTAAAAATAAATCAAAGTTTTGTGTAAGTATACTGTTTTCAATTTCATTTTGCTAATAAATAATTGACTACTTATATCTTAAATTTGAAACTTATGCTATTAGATTAAATTATGAATTTACGAAAAATATAATATTACATAATGAATTCAATGTTAATAATTGATTTTTAAAGAATTGTTAAAGATTTAATTTGATAAAAGTACATGATAGTATACTGTTTACATTTTTATTTTGCTATTAAATTATTGACAATTTATATCTCAAATTTGAAGCTTATGCTATTAGATTAAATTACAAATTTATGAAAAATATAATATTACATAATGAATTCTATGTTAATAATTGATTTTTAAAAAATTGTTAAAGCTTTAATTTGATAAAAGTATACGTTACTATACTGTTTTCAATTTCATTTTGCTAATAAATAATTGACTACTTATATCTTAAATTTGAAGCTTATGCCATTAGATTAAATTATAAATTTACGAAAAATATAATATTACATAATGAATTCAATGTTAATAATTGATTTTTAAAGAATTGTTAAAGATTTAATTTGATAAAAGTATATGATAGTATACTGTTTAAATTTTTATTTTGCTAATAAATTATTGACTATTTATATCTCAAATTTGAAGCTTATGCCATTAGATTCAATTATAAATTTATGAAAAATATAATATTACATAATGAATTCCATGTTAATAATTGATTTTTAAAGAATTATTAAAGATTTAATTTGATAAAATTATATGATAGTATACTGTTTACATTTTTATTTTGCTAATAAATTATTGACTATTTATATCTCAAATTTGAAGCTTATGCCATTAGAATCAATGATAAATTTATGAAAAATATAATATTACATAATGAATTCTATGTTAATAATTGATTTTTTAAGAATTGTTAAAAATTTAATTTGATTAAAGTATACGTTACTATACTGTTTTCAATTTCATTTTGCTAATAAATAATTGACTACCTATATCTTAAATTTGAAACTTATGCTATTAGATTAAATTATGAATTTACGAAAAACATAATATTACATAATGAATTCTATGTTAATAATTGATTTTTTAAGAATTGTTAAAAATTTAATTTGATAAAAGTATATGATAGTATTCTGTTTACATTTTTATTTTGTTAATAAATTATTGACTATTTATATCTCAAATTTGAAGCTTATGCTATTAGAATAAATTATAAGTTGGTGAAAAATATAATATTACATAATAAATAATATGTTAATATTTGATTTTCAATAATTTATAAATCATAATTTAAATATTAATCATTTATTAATCATATGATATTTTTGTTTATCCATTACTTTAGATCACAGTATTCATCTGAAATAATTGATGCAATTGGCGTATGAATCAGAATAAAATGAAAATAAGAGATGATAGTATTACCTCGTTCTTAACATGCTCATATGATTATTTTAAAAATAAAAAACCTAAAAATAATTCAAAGTTTTGTGTAAGTATACTGTTTTCAATTTCATTTTGCTAATAAATAATTGACTACTTATATCTTAAATTTGAAACTTATGCTATTAGATTAAATTATGAATTTACGAAAAACATAATATTACATAAAGAATTCAATGTTAATAATTGATTTTTAAAGAATTGTTAAAGATTTAATTTGATAAAAGTATATGATAGTATACTGTTTACATTTTTATTTTGTTAATAAATTATTGACTATTATATCTCAAATTTGAAGCTTATGCCATTAGAATAAATTATAAGTTGGTGAAAAATATAATATTACATAATAAATTTATGTTAATATTTGATTTTCATAATTTATAAATCATAATTTAAATATTAATCATTTATTAATCATATGATATTTTTGTTTATCCATTACTTTAGATCACAGTATTCATCTGAAATAATTGATGCAATTGGCGTATGAATCAGAATAAAATGAAAATAAGAGATGATAGTATTACCTCGTTCTTAACATGCTCATATGATTATTTTAAAAATAAAAAACCTAAAAATAATTCAAAGTTTTGTGTAAGTATACTGTTTACATTTTTATTTGGCTAATAAATAATTGGTTATTGTTAAAAATTTAATTTGATAAAAGTATAGGTTACTATACTGTTTTCAATTTCATTTTGCTAATAAATAATTGACTACTATATCTTAAATTTGAAGCTTATGCCATTAGAATCAATGATAAATTTACAAAAAATATAATATTACATAATGAATTCATGTTAATAATTGATTTTTAAAGAATTGTTAAAGATATAATTTGATAACTGTATATGATAGTATACTGTTTACATTTTTATTTTGCTAATAATTATTGGCTATTCATATCTTAAATTTGCAGCTTATGCCATAAGATTAAATTATAATTTATGTAAAATATATATTACATAATGAATTCTATGTTAATATTGATTTTTTAAGAAT
Source organism: Aphis gossypii (assembly GCF_020184175.1). Lineage (NCBI taxonomy): Eukaryota > Metazoa > Arthropoda > Insecta > Hemiptera > Aphididae > Aphis > Aphis gossypii. Next base: position 1,859,014 of record NC_065533.1, read on the forward strand.
TGTTAAAAATTTAATTTGATAAAAGTATACGTTACTATACTGTTTTCAATTTCATTTTGCTAATAAATAATTGACTACTTATATCTTAAATTTGACGCTTATGCCATTAGAATCAATGATAAATTTATGAAAAATATAATATTACATAATGAATTCTATGTTAATAATTGATTTTTTAAGAATAGTTAAAAATTTAATTTGATAAAAGTATACGTTACTATACTGTTTTCAATTTCATTTTGCTAATAAATAATTGACTACCTATATCTTAAATTTGAAACTTATGCTATTAGATTAAATTATAAATTTACGAAAAATATAATATTACATAATGAATTCAATGTTAATAATTGATTTTTAAAGAATTGTTACAGATTTAATTTGATAAAAGTATATGATAGTATACTGTTTACATTTTTATTTTGCTAATAAATTATTGACTATTTATATCTCAAATTTGAAGCTTATGCTATTAGAATAAATTATAAGTTGGTGAAAAATATAATATTACATAATAGATATTATGTTAATATTTGATTTTCAATAATTTATAAATCATAATTTAAATATTAATCATTTATTCATCATTTGATATTTTTGTTTATCCATTACTTTAATCACAGTATTCATCTGAAATAATTGATGCAATTGGCGTATGAATCAGAATAAAATGAAAATAAGAGATGATAGTATTACCTCGTTCTTAACATGCTCATATGATTATTTTAAAAATAAAAAACCTAAAAATAAATCAAAGTTTTGTGTAAGTATACTGTTTACATTTTTATTTGGCTAATAAATAATTGGTTATTGTTAAAAATTTAATTTGATAAAAGTATAGGTTACTATACTGTTTTCAATTTCATTTTGCTAATAAATAATTGACTACTTATATCTTAAATTTGAAGCTTATGCCATTAGAATCAATGATAAATTTACAAAAAATATAATATTACATAATGAATTCAATGTTAATAATTGATTTTTAAAGAATTGTTAAAGATATAATTTGATAACTGTATATGATAGTATACTGTTTACATTTTTATTTTGCTAATATATTATTGGCTATTCATATCTTAAATTTGCAGCTTATGCCATAAGATTAAATTATAAATTTATGTAAAATATATTATTACATAATGAATTCTATGTTAATAATTGATTTTTTAAGAATTGTTAAAAATTTAATTTGATAAAAGTATACGTTACTATACTGTTTTCAATTTCATTTTGCTAATAAATAATTGACTACTTATATCTTAAATTTGACGCTTATGCCATTAGAATCAATGATAAATTTATGAAAAATATAATATTACATAATGAATTCTATGTTAATAATTGATTTTTTAAGAATAGTTAAAAATTTAATTTGATAAAAGTATACGTTACTATACTGTTTTCAATTTCATTTTGCTAATAAATAATTGACTACCTATATCTTAAATTTGAAACTTATGCTATTAGATTAAATTATAAATTTACGAAAAATATAATATTACATAATGAATTCAATGTTAATAATTGATTTTTAAAGAATTGTTACAGATTTAATTTGATAAAAGTATATGATAGTATACTGTTTACATTTTTATTTTGCTAATAAATTATTGACTATTTATATCTCAAATTTGAAGCTTATGCTATTAGAATAAATTATAAGTTGGTGAAAAATATAATATTACATAATAGATATTATGTTAATATTGATTTTCAATAATTATAAATCATAATTTAAATATTAATCATTTATTCATCATTTGATATTTTTGTTTATCCATTACTTTAATCACAGTATTCATCTGAAATAATTGATGCAATTGGCGTATGAATCAGAATAAAATGAAAATAAGAGATGATAGTATTACCTCGTTCTTAACATGCTCATATGATTATTTTAAAAATAAAAAACCTAAAAATAAATCAAAGTTTTGTGTAAGTATACTGTTTACATTTTTATTTGGCTAATAAATAATTGGTTATTGTTAAAAATTTAATTTGATAAAAGTATAGGTTACTATACTGTTTTCAATTTCATTTTGCTAATAAATAATTGACTACTTATATCTTAAATTTGAAGCTTATGCCATTAGAATCAATGATAAATTTACGAAAAATATATATTACATAATGAATTCAATGTTAATAATTGATTTTTAAAGAATTGTTAAAGATATAATTTGATAACTGTATATGATAGTATACTGTTTACATTTTTATTTTGCTAATAATTATTGGCTATTCATATCTAAATTTGCAGCTTATGCCATAAGATTAAATTATAAATTTATGTAAAATATATTATTACATAATGAATTCTATGTTAATAATTGATTTTTTAAGAATTGTTAAAAATTAATTTGATAAAAGTATACGTTACTATACTGTTTTAAATTTCATTTTGCTAATAAATAATTGACTACTTATTTCTTAAATTTGAAGATTATGCCATTAGAATCAATGATAAATCTATGAAAATGTAATATTACATATTAAATAATATGTAAATATTTGATTTTTAATAATTTATAAATCATAATTTAAATGCTAATCATTTATTAATCATATGATATTTTTGTTTATCTATGACATTAGATCACAGTATTCATCTGAAATGATTGATGCAATTGGCGTATGAATCAGAATAAAATGAAAATAAGAGATGATAGTATTACCTCGTTCTTAACATGCTCATATGATTATTTTAAAAATAAAAAACCTAAAAAAAAAACAAAGTTTTGTGTAAGTATGCTGTTAACATTTTTATTTTGCTAATAAATTATTGTCTACTTATATCTCAAATTTGAAGCTTATGCTATTAGATTAAATTACAAATCTATGAAAAATATAATATTACATAATGAATTCTATGTTAATATTTAATTTTTTAAGAATTGTTAAAGATTTAATTTGATAAAGGTATATGTTACTATACTGTTTTCAATTTTATTTTGCTAATAAATAATTGACTATTTATATCTCAAATTTGAAGCTTATGCCATTAGATTAAATTATAAATTTATGAAAAATATAATATTACATAATGAATTCAATGTTAATAATTGATTTTTAAAGAATTGTTAAAAATTTAATTTGATAAAAGTATACGTTACTATACTGTTTTCCATTTCATTTTGCTAATAATTATTGGCTATTCATATCTTAAATTTGCAGCTTATGCCATAAGATTAAATTATAAATTTATGTAAAATATATTATTACATAATGAATTCTATGTTAATAATTGATTTTTTAAGAATTGTTAAAAATTTAATTTGATAAAAGTATACGTTACTATACTGTTTTAAATTTCATTTTGCTAATAAATAATTGACTACTTATTTCTTAAATTTGAAGATTATGCCATTAGAATCAATGATAAATCTATGAAAAATGTAATATTACATATTAAATAATATGTAAATATTTGATTTTTAATAATTTATAAATCATAATTTAAATGCTAATCATTTATTAATCATATGATATTTTTGTTTATCTATGACATTAGATCACAGTATTCATCTGAAATGATTGATGCAATTGGCGTATGAATCAGAATAAAATGAAAATAAGAGATGATAGTATTACCTCGTTCTTAACATGCTCATATGATTATTTTAAAAATAAAAAACCTAAAAAAAAACAAAGTTTTGTGTAAGTATGCTGTTAACATTTTTATTTTGCTAATAAATTATTGTCTACTTATATCTCAAATTTGAAGCTTATGCTATTAGATTAATTACAAATCTATGAAAAATATAATATTACATAATGAATTCTATGTTAATATTTAATTTTTTAAGAATTGTTAAAGATTTAATTTGATAAAAGTATATGATAGTATACTGTTTACATTTTTATTTTGCTAATAAATAATTGACTATTTATATCTCAAATTTGAAGCTTATGCCATTAGATTAAATTATAAATTTATGAAAAATATAATATTACATAATGAATTCAATGTTAATAATTGATTTTTAAAGAATTGTTAAAAATTTAATTTGATAAAAGTATTCGTTACTATACTGTTTTCCATTTCATTTTGCTAATAAATTATTGACTATTTATATCTCAAATTTGAAGCTTATGCTATTAGAATAAATTATAAGTTGGTGAAAAATATAAAATTACATAATAAATAATGTGTTAATATTTGATTTTCAATAATTAATAAATCATAATTTAAATCCTAATCATTTATTAATCATATGATATTTTTGTTTATCCATTACTTTAGATCACAGTATTCATCTGAAATAATTGATGCAATTGGCGTATGAATCAGAATAAAATGAAAATAAGAGATGATAGTATTACCTCGTTCTTAACATGCTCATATGATTATTTTAAAAATAAAAAACCTAAAAATAAATCAAAGTTTTGTGTAAGTATACTGTTTTTAATTTCATTTTGCTAATAAATTATTGACTATTTATATCTCAAATTTGAAGCTTATGCTATTAGATTAAATTACAAATTTATGAAAAATATAATATTACATAACAAATTCAATGTTATTAATTGATTTTTAAAAAATTGTTAAAGCTTTAATTTGATAAAAGTATAGGTTAGTATACTGTTTACATTTTTATTTGGCTAATAAATAATTGGTTATTTATATCTCAAATTTGAAGCTTATGCTATTAGATTGAATTATAAATTTATGAAAAATATAATATTACATAATGAATTCTTTGTAAATAATTGATATTTTAAGAATTGTTAAAAATTTAATTTGAAAAAAGTATAGGTTACTATACTGTTTTCAATTTCATTTTGCTAATAAATTATTGACTATTTATATCTCAAATTTGAAGCTTATGCTATTAGAATCAATGATAAATTTATGAAAAATATAATATTACATAATGAATTCAATGTTAATAATTGATTTTTAAAGAATTGTTAAAGATTTAATTTGATAAAAGTATATGATAGTATTCTGTTTACTTTTTTATTTTGCTAATAAATTATTGACTATTTATATCTTAAATTTGAAGCTTATGCCATAAGATTAAATTATAGATTTATGAAAAATATATTATTACCTAATGAATTCTATGTTAATAATTGATTTTTTAAAAATTGTTAAAGAATTAATTTGATAAAAGTATATGATAGTATACTGTTTACTTTTTTTTTTTGCTAATAAATTATTGACTATTTATGTCTCAAATTTGAAGCTTATGCTATTAGAATAAATTATAATTTGGTGAAAACTATAATATAACATAATAAATAATCTGTTAATATTTGATTTTCAATAATTTATAAATCATAATTTAAATCCTAATCATTTATTAATCATATGATATTTTTGTTTATCCATTACTTTAGATCACAGTATTCATCTGAAATAATTGATGCAATTAGCGTATGAATCAGAATTAAATGAAAATTAGGATGATTAGTATTACCTCGTTCTTAACATGCTCATATGAGTATTTTAAAAAGAAAAAACTAAAAATAAATCAAGTTTTGTGTAAGTATACTGTTTTCAATTTCATTTTGCTAATAAATAATTGACTACTTATATCTTAATTTTGAAACTTATGCCATTAGAATCAATGATAAATTATGAATTTATAATATTACATAATGAATTCAATGTTAATAATTGATTTTTAAAGAATTGTTAAAGATTTAATTTGATAAAAGTATATGATAGTATACTGTTTACATTTTTATTTTGCTAATAATTAATTGGTTATTTATATCTTAAATTTGAAGCTTATGCCATAAGATTAAATTATAAATTTATGAAAAATATATTATTACATAATGATTTCTATGTTAATAATTGATTTTTTAAGAATTGTTAAAAATTTAATTTGATAAAAGTATAGGTTACTATACTGTTTTCAATTTCATTTTGCTAATAAATAATTGACTTTTTTAAATACTCGGATTTGAAGCTTATGCCATTAGATTAAATAATAAATTTATAAATAATATATTATTACATAATGAATTCTATGTTAATATTGATTTTTTAAGAATTGTTAAAGATTTAATTTGATAAAAGTATACGTTACTATACTGTTTTCAATTTCATTTTGCTAATAAATTATTGACTATTTATATCTCAAATTTGACGCTTATGCCATTAGAATCAATGATAAATTTATGAAAAATATAATATTACATAATGAATTCTATGTTAATAATTGATTTTTTAAGAATTGTTAAAAATTTAATTTTATAAAATAGGTTACTATACTGTTTTCAATTTCATTTTGCTAATAAAGTATTGACTATTTATATCTCAAATTTGAAGCTTATGCTATTAGAATAAATTATAAGTTGTGAAAATATAATATTACATAATAAATAATGTGTTAATATTTGATTTTCAATAATTTATAAATCATAATTTAAATCCTATCATTTATTAATCATATGATATTTTTGTTTATCCATTACTTTAGATCACAGTATTCATCTGAAATAATTGATGCAATTTGGCGTATGAATCAGAATAAAATAAAAATAAGAGATGATAGTATTACCTCGTTCTGAACATGCTCATATGATTATTTTAAAAATAAAAACCTAAAAATAAATCAAGTTTTGTGTAAGTATACTGTTTTCAATTTCATTTTGCTAATAATAATTGACTACTTATATCTTAATTTTGAAACTTATGCCATTAGAATCAATGATAAATTTATGAAATTTATAATTACATAATGAATTCAATGTTAATAATTGATTTTTTAAGAATTGTTAAAGATTTAATTTGATAAAAGTATATGATAGTATACTGTTTACATTTTTATTTTGCTAATTAAATTTATTGACTATTTATATCTTAAATTTGAAGCTTATGCCATAAGATTAAATTATAAATTTATGAAAAATATATTATTACATAATGATTCTATGTTAATAATTGATTTTTTAAGAATTGTTTAAATTTAATTTGATAAAAGTATAGGTTACTATCTGTTTTCAATTTCATTTTGCTAATAGAAAATGACTATTTATACTCTGATTTGAAGCTTATGCATTAGATTAAATAATAAATTTATGAAAAATATAATATTACATAATGAATTCTATGTTAATAATTGATTTTTTAAGAATTGTTAAAAATTTAATTGATAAAAGTATACGTTACTATTACTGTTTCAATTTCATTTTGCTAATAAATTATTGACTATTTATATCTCAAATTTGACGCTTATGCCATTAGAATCAATATAAATTTATGAAAAATATAATATTACATAATGAATTCTATGTTAATAATGATTTTTTAGAATTGTTAAAAATTTAATTTTATAAAAGTATACGTTACTATACTGTTTTCAATTTCATTTTGCTAATAAATATTGACTATTTATATCTAAATTTGAAGTATGCTATTAGAATAAATTATAAATGGTTATGAAAAATATAATATTACATAATAATAATGTGTTAATATTTGATTTTCAATAATTTATAAATCATATTTAAATCCTAATCATTTATTAATCATATGATATTTTTGTTTATCCATTACTTTAGATCACAGTATTCATCTGAAATAATTGATGCAATTTGGCGTATGAATCAGAATAAAATAAAAATAAGAGATGATAGTATTACCTCGTTCTGAACATGCTCATATGATTATTTTAAAAATAAAAAACCTAAAAATAAATCAAAGTTTTGTGTAAGTATACTGTTTACATTTTTATTTGGCTAATAAATAATTGGTTATTTATATCTCAAATTTGAAGCTTATGCTATTAGATTGAATTACAAATTTATGAAAAATATAATATTACATAATGAATTCTTTGTAAATAATTGATTTTTTAAGATTTGTTAAAAGTTTAATTTGAAAAAAGTATAGGTTACTATACTGTTTTCAATTTCATTTTGCTAATAGAAAATTGACTGTTTAATACTCGGATTTGAAGCTTATGCCATTAGATTAAATTATAAATTTATGAAAAATATATTATTACATAATGAATTCTATGTTAATAATTGATTTTTTAAGAATTGTTAAAAATTTAATTTGATAAAAGTATTGGTTACTATACTGTTTTCAATTTCATTTTGCTAATAAATAATTGGCTACTTATATCTTAAATTTGAAACTTATGCCATTAGAATCAATGATAAATTTATGAAAAATATAATAGTACATAATGAATTCAATGTTATAATTGATTTTTAAAGAATTGTTAAAAATTTAATTTGATAAAAGTATATGATATAGTATTCTTTTACTTTTTTATTTTGCTAATAATTATTGACTATTTATATCTTAAATTTGAAGCTTATGCCATAAGATTAAATTATAGATTTATGAAAAATATATTATTACATAATGAATTCTATGTTAATAATTGATTTTTTAAGAATTGTTAAAGAATTAATTTGATAAAAGTATATGATAGTATACTGTTTACTTTTTTATTTTGCTAATAAATTATTGACTATTTATGTCTCAAATTTGAAGCTTATGCTATTAGAATAAATTATAATTTGGTGAAAACTATAATATAACATAATAAATAATCTGTTAATATTTGATTTTCAATAATTTATAAATCATAATTTAAATCCTAATCATTTATTAATCATATGATATTTTTGTTTATCCATTACTTTAGATCACAGTATTCATCTGAAATAATTGATGCAATTAGCGTATGAATCAGAATTAAATGAAAATTAGAGATGATAGTATTACCTCGTTCTTAACATGCTCATATGATTATTTTAAAAATAAAAAACCTAAAAATAAATCAAAGTTTTGTGTAAGTATACTGTTTTCAATTTCATTTTGCTAATAATAATTGACTACTTATATCTTAATTTGAAACTTATGCCATTAGAATCAATGATAAATTTATGAAATTTATAATATTACATAATGAATCAATGTTAATAATTGATTTTTTAAAGATTGTTAAAGATTTAATTTGATAAAAGTATATGATAGTATACTGTTTACATTTTTATTTTGCTAATAAATTATTGACTATTTATATCTTAAATTTGAAGCTTATGCCATAAGATTAAATTATAAATTTATGAAAAATATATTATTACATAATGAATTCTATGTTAATAATTGATTTTTTAAGAATTGTTAAAAATTTAATTTGAAAAAAGTATAGGTTACTATACTGTTTTCAATTTCATTTTGCTAATAAAAAATTGACTGTTTAATACTCGGATTTGAAGCTTATGCCATTAGATTAAATAATAAATTTATAAATAATATATTATTACATAATGAATTCTATGTTAATAATTGATTTTTTAAGAATTGTTAAAGATTTAATTTGATAAAAGTATACGTTACTATACTGTTTTCAATTTCATTTTGCTAATAAATTATTGACTATTTATATCTCAAATTTGACGCTTATGCCATTAGAATCAATGATAAATTTATGAAAAATATAATATTACATAATGAATTCTATGTTAATAATTGATTTTTTAAGAATTGTTAAAAATTTAATTTTATAAAAGTATAGGTTACTATACTGTTTTCAATTTCATTTTGCTAATAAATTATTGACTATTTATATCTCAAATTTGAAGCTTATGCTATTAGAATAAATTATAAGTTGGTGAAAAATATAATATTACATAATAAATAATGTGTTAATATTTGATTTTCAATAATTTATAAATCATAATTTAAATCCTAATCATTTATTAATCATATGATATTTTTGTTTATCCATTACTTTAGATCACAGTATTCATCTGAAATAATTGATGCAATTTGGCGTATGAATCAGAATAAAATAAAAATAAGAGATGATAGTATTACCTCGTTCTGAACATGCTCATATGATTATTTTAAAAATAAAAAACTAAAAATAAATCAAAGTTTTGTGTAAGTATACTGTTTACATTTTTATTTGGCTAATAAATAATTGGTTATTTATATCTCAATTTGAAGCTTATGCTATTAGATTGAATTACAAATTTATGAAAAATATAATATTACATAATGAATTCTTTGTAATAATTGATTTTTTAAGATTTGTTAAAAGTTTAATTTGAAAAAATATAGGTTACTATACTGTTTTCAATTTCATTTTGCTAATAGAAAATTGACTGTTTAATACTCGGATTTGAAGCTTATGCCATTAGATTAAATTATAAATTTATGAAAAATATATTTTTATACATATGAATTCTATGTTAATAATTGATTTTTTAAGAATTGTTAAAAATTTAATTTTATAAAAGTATAGGTTACTATACTGTTTTCAATTTCATTTTGCTAATAAATTATTGACTATTTATATCTTAAATTTGAAGCTTATGCCATAAGATTAAATTATAGATTTATGAAAAATATATTATTACATAATGAATTCTATGTTAATAATTGATTTTTTAAGAATTGTTAAAGAATTAATTTGATAAAAGTATATGATAGTATACTGTTTACTTTTTTATTTTGCTAATAAATTATTGACTATTTATGTCTCAAATTTGAAGCTTATGCTATTAGAATAAATTATAATTTGGTGAAAAATATAATATAACATAATGAATTCTATGTTAATAATTGATTTTTTAAGAATTGTTAAAAATTTAATTTGATAAAAGCATAGGTTACTATACTGTTTTCAATTTCATTTTGCTGATAGAAAATTGACTGTTTAATACTCGGATTTGAAGCTTATGCCATTAGATTAAATAATAAATTTATGAATAATATATTATTACATAATGAATTCTATGTTAATAATTGATTTTTTAAGAATTGTTAAAGATTTAATTTGATAAAAGTATACGTTTCTATACGGTTTTCAATTTCATTTTGCTAATAAATTATTGACTATTTATATCTCAAATTTGAAACTTATGCTATTAGAATAAATTATAAGTTGGTGAAAATATAATATTACATAATAAATAATGTGTTAATATTGATTTTCAATAATTTATAAATCATGATTTAAATCCTAATCATTTATTAATCATATGATATTTTTGTTTATCCATTACTTTAGATCACAGTATTCATCTGAAATATTGATGCAATTGGCGTATGAATCAGAATAAAATGAAAATAAGAGATGATAGTATTACCTCGTTCTTAACATGCTCATATGATTATTTTAAAAATAAAAAACCTAAAAATAAATCAAAGTTTTGTGTAAGTATACTGTTAACATTTTTATTTGGCTAATAAATAATTGGTTATTTATATCTCAAATTTGAAGCTTATGCCATTAGAATCAATGATAAATTTATGAAAAATATAATATTACATAATGAATTCTTTGTAAATAATTGATTTTTTAAGATTTGTTAAAAGTTTATTTGAAAAAAGTATAGGTTACTATACTGTTTTCAATTTCATTTTGCTAATAGAAAATTGACTGTTTAATACTCGGATTTGAAGCTTATGCCATTAGATTAAATTATAAATTTATGAAAAATATATTTTTACATAATGAATTCTATGTTAATAATTGATTTTTAAAGAATTGTTAAAAATTTAATTTGATAAAAGTATACGTTACTATACTGTTTTCAATTTCATTTTGCTAATAAATAATTGACTACTTATATCTTAGATTTGAAACTTATGCCATTAGAATCAATGATAAATTTACGAAAAATATAATATTACATAATGAATTCAATGTTAATAATTGATTTTTAAAGAATTGTTAAAGATTTAATTTGATAAAAGTATATGATAGTGTACTGTTTACTTTTTTATTTTGCTAATAAATTATTGACTATTTATATCTCAAATTTGAAGCTTATGCTATTAGAATAAATTATAAGTTGGTGAAAAATATAATATTACATAATAAATAATATGTTAATATTTGATTTTCAATAATTTATAAATCATAATTTAAATATTAATCATTTATTAACCATATGATATTTTTGTTTATCCATTACTTTAGATCACAGTATTCATCTGAAATAATTGATGCAATTGGCGTATGAATCAGAATAAAATGAAAATAAGAGATGATAGTATTACTTCGTTCTTAACATGCTCATATGATTATTTTAAAAATAAAAAACCTAAAAATAAATCAAAGTTTTGTGTAAGTATACTGTTAACATTTTTATTTGGCTAATAAATAATTGGTTATTTATATCTCAATTTGAAGCTTATGCCATTAGAATCAATGATAAATTTATGAAAAATATAATATTACATAGTGAATTCTATGTAAATAATTGATTTTTTAAGAATTGTTAAAAATTTAATTTGAAAAAAGTATAGGTTACTATACTGTTTTCAATTTCATTTTGCTAATAAAAAATTGACTGTTTAATACTCGAATTTGAAGCTTATGCCATTAGATTAAATTATAAATTTATGAAAAATATAATATTACATAATGAATTCAATGTTAAATATTGATTTTTAAAGAATTGTTAAAGATTTAATTTGATAAAAGTATACGTTACTATACTGTTTTTAATTTCATTTTGCTAATAAATAATTGACTACTTATATCTTAGATTTGAAACTTATGCCATTAGAATCAATGATAATTTACGAAAAATATAATATTACATAATGAATTCAATGTTAATAATTGATTTTTAAAGAATTGTTAAAGATTTAATTTGATAAAAGTATATGATAGTGTACTGTTTACTTTTTTATTTTGCTAATAAATTATTGACTATTTATATCTCAAATTTGAAGCTTATGCTATTAGAATAAATTATAAGTTGGTGAAAAATATAATATTACATAATAAATAATATGTTAATATTTGATTTTCAATAATTTATAAATCATAATTTAAATATTAATCATTTATTAACCATATGATATTTTTGTTTATCCATTACTTTAGATCACAGTATTCATCTGAAATAATTGATGCAATTGGCGTATGAATCAGAATAAAATGAAAATAAGAGATGATAGTATTACTTCGTTCTTAACATGCTCATATGATTATTTTAAAAATAAAAAACCTAAAAATAAATCAAAGTTTTGTGTAAGTATACTGTTTTCAATTTCATTTTGCTAATAAATAATTGACTACTTATATCTTAATTTTGAAACTTATGCCATTAGAATCAATGATAAATTTATGAAATTTATAATATTACATAATGAATTCAATGTTAATAATTGATTTTTAAAGAATTGTTAAAGATTTAATTTGATAAAAGTATATGATAGTATACTGTTTACATTTTTATTTTGCTAATAAATTATTGACTATTTATATCTTAAATTTGAAGCTTATGCCATAAGATTAAATTATAAATTTATGAAAAATATATTATTACATAATGAATTCTATGTTAATAATTGATTTTTTAAGAATTGTTAAAAATTTAATTTGATAAAAGTATAGGTTACTATACTGTTTTCAATTTCATTTTGCTAATAGAAAATTGACTGTTTAATACTCGAATTTGAAGCTTATGCCATTAGATTAAATAATAAATTTATGAATAATATATTATTACATAATGAATTCTATGTTAATAATTGATTTTTTAAGAATTGTTAAAGATTTAATTTGATAAAAGTATACGTTTCTATACTGTTTTCAATTTCATTTTGCTAATAAATTATTGACTATTTATATCTCAAATTTGAAGCTTATGCTATTAGAATAAATTATAAGTTGGTGAAAAATATAATATTACATAATAAATAATGTGTTAATATTTGATTTTCAATAATTTATAAATCATGATTTAAATCCTAATCATTTATTAATCATATGATATTTTTGTTTATCCATTACTTTAGATCACAGTATTCATCTGAAATAATTGATGCAATTGGCGTATGAATCAGAATAAAATGAAAATAAGAGATGATAGTATTACCTCGTTCTTAACATGCTCATATGATTATTTTAAAAATAAAAAACCTAAAAATAAATCAAAGTTTTGTGTAAGTATACTGTTAACATTTTTATTTGGCTAATAAATAATTGGTTATTTATATCTCAAATTTGAAGCTTATGCCATTAGAATCAATGATAAATTTATGAAAAATATAATATTACATAATGAATTCTTTGTAAATAATTGATTTTTTAAGATTTGTTAAAAGTTTAATTTGAAAAAAGTATAGGTTACTATACTGTTTTCAATTTCATTTTGCTAATAGAAAATTGACTGTTTAATACTCGGATTTGAAGCTTATGCCATTAGATTAAATTATAAATTTATGAAAAATATATTTTTACATAATGAATTCTATGTTAATAATTGATTTTTAAAGAATTGTTAAAAATTTAATTTGATAATAGTATACGTTACTATACTGTTTTCAATTTCATTTTGCTAATAAATAATTGACTACTTATATCTTAGATTTGAAACTTATGCCATTAGAATCAATGATAATTTATGAAAAATATAATATTACATAATGAATTCAATGTTAAATATTGATTTTTAAAGAATTGTTAAAGATTTAATTTGATAAAAGTTTACGATAGTATACTGTTTACATTTTTATTTTGCTAATAAATTATTGACTATTTATATCTCAAATTTGAAGCTTATGCTATTAGAATAAATTATAAGTTGGTGAAAAATATAATATTACATAATAAATAATATGTTAATATTTGATTTTCAATAATTTATAAATCATAATTTAAATATTAATCATTTATTAATCATATGATATTTTTGTTTATCCATTACTTTAGATCACAGTATTCATCTGAAATAATTGATGCAATTGGCGTATGAATCAGAATAAAATGAAAATAAGAGATGATAGTATTACCTCGTTCTTAACATGCTCATATGATTATTTTAAAAATAAAAAACCTAAAAATAAATCAAAGTTTTGTGTAAGTATACTGTTTACATTTTTATTTTGCTATTAAATTATTGACAATTTATATCTCAAATTTGAAGCTTATGCCTTTAGAATCAATGATAAATTTATGAAAAATATAATATTACATAATGAATTCTATGTTAATAATTGATTTTTAAAGAATTGTTAATGATTTCATTTGATAAAAGTATATGATAGTATACTGTTTACATTTTTATTTTGCTAATAAATTATTGACTATTTCTATCTTAAATTTGAAGCTTATGCCATAAGATTAAATTATAAATTTATGAAAAATATATTATTACATAATGAATTCTATGTTAATAATTGATTTTTTAAGAATTGTTAAAAATTTAATTTGATAAAAGTATAGGTTACTATACTGTTTTCAATTTCATTTTGCTAATAAATAATTGACTACTTATATCTTAAATTTGAAGCTTATGCCATTAGAATCAATGATAAATTTATGAAAAATATAATATTACATAATGAATTCAATGTTAATAATTGATTTTTAAAGAATTGTTAAAGATTTATTTGATAAAAGTATATGATAGTATATTGTTTACATTTTTATTTTGCTAATAAATTATTGACTATTTATATCTAAATTTGAAGGTTATGCCATAAGATTAAATTATAAATTTACGAAAAATATAATATACATAATGAATTCAATGTTAATAATTGATTTTTAAAGAATTGTTAAAGATTTAATTTGATAAAAGTATATGATAGTATTCTGTTTACTTTTTTATTTTGCTAATAAATTATTGACTATTTATATCTCAAATTTGAAGCTTATGCTATTAGAATAAATTATAATTTGGTGAAAAATATAATATTACATAATGAATTCTTTGTAAATAATTGATTTTTTAAGAATTGTTAAAAATTTAATTTGATAAAAGTATAGTTACTATACTGTTTTCAATTTCATTTTGCTAATAGAAATTGACTGTTTAATACTCGGATTTGAAGCTTATGCCATTAGATTAAATTATAAATTTATGAAAAATATATTTTTACATAATGAATTCTATGTTAATAATTGATTTTTAAGAATTGTTAAAAATTTAATTTGATAAAAGTATACGTTACTATACTGTTTTCATTTCATTTTGCTAATAAATAATTGACTACTTATATCTTAGATTTGAAACTTATGCCATTAGAATCAATGATAATTTACGAAAAATATAATATTACATAATGAATTCAATGTTAATAATTGATTTTTAAAGAATTGTTAAAGATTTAATTTGATAAAAGTATATGATGTGTACTGTTTACTTTTTTATTTTGCTAATAAATTATTGACTATTTATATCTCAAATTTGAAGCTTATGCTATTAGAATAAATTATAAGTTGGTGAAAAATATAATATACATAATGAATTCAATGTTAATATTGATTTTCAATAATTTATAAATCATAATTTAAATATTAATCATTTATTAACCATATGATTTTTTGTTTATCCATTACTTTAGATCACAGTATTCATCTGAATAATTGATGCAATTGGCGTATGAATCAGAATAAAATGAAAATAAGAGATGATAGTATTACTTCGTTCTTAACATGCTCATATGATTATTTTAAAAATAAAAAACCTAAAAATAATCAAAGTTTTGTGTAAGTATACTGTTTTCAATTTCATTTTGCTAATAAATAATTGACTACTTATATCTTAATTTTGAAACTTATGCCATTAGAATCAATGATAAATTTATGAAATTTATAATATTACATAATGAATTCAATGTTAATAATTGATTTTTTAAGAATGTTAAAGATTTAATTTGATAAAAGTATATGATAGTATACTGTTTACATTTTTATTTTGCTAATAAATTATTGACTATTTCTATCTTAAATTTGAAGCTTATGCTATTAGATTGAATTACAAATTTATGAAAAATATAATATTACATAGTGAATTCTATGTAAATAATTGATTTTTTAAGAATTGTTAAAGATTTAATTTGATAAAAGTATACGTTACTATACTGTTTTTAATTTCATTTTGCTAATAAAAAATTGACTGTTTAATACTCGAATTTGAAGCTTATGCCATTAGATTAAATTATAAATTTATGAAAAATATAATATTACATAATGAATTCAATGTTAAATATTGATTTTTAAAGAATTGTTAAAGATTTAATTTGATAAAAGTATACGTTACTATACTGTTTTTAATTTCATTTTGCTAATAAATTATTGACTATTTATATCTTAAATTTGAAGCTTATGCCATAAGATTAAATTATAAATTTATGAAAAATATATTATTACATAATGAATTCTATGTTAATATTTGATTTTCAATAATTTATAAATCATAATTTAAATATTAATCATTTATTAATCATATGATATTTTTGTTTATCCATTACTTTAGATCACAGTATTCATCTGAAATAATTGATGCAATTTTCGTATGAATCAGAATAAAATGAAAATAAGAGATGATAGTATTACCTCGTTCTTAACATGCTCATATGATTATTTTAAAAATAAAAAACCTAAAAATAAATCAAAGTTTTGTGTAAGTATACTGTTAACATTTTTATTTTGCTAATAAATTATTGACTATTTCTATCTTAAATTTGAAGCTTATGCCATTAGAATCAATGATAAATTTATGAAAAGTATAATATTACATAATGAATTCTTTGTAAATAATTGATTTTTTAAGAATTGTTAAAAATTTAATTTGAAAAAAGTATAGGTTACTATACTGTTTTCAATTTCATTTTGCTAATAAAAAATTGACTGTTTAATACTCGGATTTGAAGCTTATGCCATTAGATTAAATTATAAATTTATGAAAAATATATTATTACATAATGAATTCTATGTTAATAATTGATTTTTTAAGAATTGTTAAAAATTTAATTTGATAAAAGTATAGGTTACTATACTGTTTTCAATTTCATTTTGCTAATAAATAATTGACTACTTATATCTTAAATTTGAAATTTATGCCATTAGAATCAATGATAAATTTATGAAAATATAATATTACATAATGAATTCAATGTCAATAATTGATTTTTAAAGAATTGTTAAAGATTTATTTTGATAAAAGTATATGATAGTATACTGTTTTCATTTTTATTTTGCTAATAAATTATTGACTATTTATATCTCAAATTTGAAGCTTATGCTATTAGAATAAATTATAAGTTGGTGAAAAATATAATATTACATAATAAATAATATGTTAATATTTGATTTTCAATAATTTATAAATCATAATTTAAATATTAATCATTTATTAATCATATGATATTTTTGTTTATCCATTACTTTAGATCACAGTATTCATCTGAAATAATTGATGCAATTGGCGTATGGATCAGAATAAAATGAAAATATGAGATGATAGTATTACCTCGTTCTTAACATGCTCATATGATTATTTTAAAAATAAAAAACCTAAAAATAAATCAAAGTTTTGTGTAAGTATACTGTTTACATTTTTATTTTGCTAATAAATAATTGACTACTTATATCTTAAATTTGAAGCTTATGCCTTTAGAATCAATGATAAATTTATGAAAAATTTAATATTACATAATGAATTCAATGTTAAATATTGATTTTTAAAGAATTGTAAAGATTTAATTTGATAAAAGTATATGATAGTATTCTGTTTACATTTTTATTTTGTTAATAAATTATTGACTATTTATATCTCAAATTTGAAGCTTATGCCATAAGATTAAATTATCAATTTATGAAAAATATATTATTACATAATGAATTCTATGTTAATAATTGATTTTTTAAGAATTGTTAAAAATTTAATTTGATAAAAGTATAGCTTACTATACTGTTTTCAATTTCATTTTGCTAATAAATAATTGACTACTTAGATCTTAAATTTGAAATTTATGCCATTAGAATCAATGATAAATTTATGAAAAATATAATATTACATAATGAATTCAATGTTAATAATTGATTTTTAAAGAATTGTTAAAGATTTAATTTGATAAAAGTATATGATAGTATATTGTTTACATTTTTATTTTGCTAATAAATTATTGACTATTTATATCTTAAATTTGAAGGTTATGCCATAAGATTAAATTATAAATTTACGAAAAATATAATATTACATAATGAATTCAATGTTAATAATTGATTTTTAAAGAATTGTTAAAGATTAATTTGATAAAAGTATATGATAGTATTCTGTTTACTTTTTTATTTTGCTAATAAATTATTGACTATTTATATCTCAAATTTGAAGCTTATGCTATTAGAATAAATTATAATTTGGTGAAAAATATAATATTACATAATGAATTCTTTGTAAATAATTGATTTTTTAAGAATTGTTAAAAATTTAATTTGATAAAAGTATAGGTTACTATACTGTTTTCAATTTCATTTTGCTAATAGAAATTTGACTGTTTAATACTCGGATTTGAAGCTTATGCCATTAGATTAAATTATAAATTTATGAAAAATATATTTTTACATAATGAATTCTATGTTAATAATTGATTTTTTAAGAATTGTTAAAAATTTAATTTTATAAAAGTAAAGGTTACTATACTGTTTTCAATTTCATTTTGCTAATAAATAATTGACTACTTATATCTTAGATTTGAAACTTATGCCATTAGAATCAATGATAAATTTATGAAAAATATAATATTACATAATGAATTCAATGTTAATAATTGATTTTTAAAGAATTGTTAAGATTAATTTGATAAAAGTATATGATAGTGTACTGTTTACTTTTTTATTTTGCTAATAAATTATTGACTATTTATATCTCAAATTTGAAGCTTATGCTATTAGAATAAATTATAAGTTGGTGAAAAATATAATATTACATAATAAATAATATGTTAATATTTGATTTTCAATAATTTATAAATCATAATTTAAATATTAATCATTTATTAACCATATGATATTTTTGTTTATCCATTACTTTAGATCACAGTATTCATCTGAAATAATTGATGCAATTGGCGTATGAATCAGAATAAAATGAAATAAGAATGATAGTATTACTTCGTTCTTACATGCTCATATGATTATTTTAAAAATAAAAAACCTAAAAATAAATCAAAGTTTTGTGTAAGTATACTGTTTTCAATTTCATTTTGCTAATAAATAATTGACTACTTATATCTTAATTTTGAAACTTATGCCATTAGAATCAATGATAAATTTATGAAATTTATAATATTACATAATGAATTCAATGTTAATAATTGATTTTTAAAGAATTGTTAAAGATTTAATTTGATAAAAGTATATGATAGTATACTGTTTACATTTTTATTTTGCTAATAAATTATTGACTATTTATATCTTAAATTTGAAGCTTATGCCATAAGATTAAATTATAAATTTATGAAAAATTATTATTACATAATGAATTCTATGTTAATAATTGATTTTTTAAGAATTGTTAAAAATTTAATTTGATAAAAGTATAGGTTACTATACTGTTTTCAATTTCATTTTGCTAATAGAAAATTGACTGTTTAATACTCGAATTTGAAGCTTATGCCATTAGATTAAATAATAAATTTATGAATAATATATTATTACATAATGAATTCTATGTTAATAATTGATTTTTTAAGAATTGTTAAAGATTTAATTTGATAAAAGTATACGTTTCTATACTGTTTTCAATTTCATTTTGCTAATAAATTATTGACTATTTATATCTCAAATTTGAAGCTTATGCTATTAGAATAAATTATAAGTTGGTGAAAAATATAATATTACTAATAAATAATGTGTTAATATTTGATTTTCAATAATTATAAATCATGATTTAAATCCTATCATTTATTAATCATATGATATTTTTGTTATCCATTACTTTAGATCACAGTATTCATCTGAAATAATTGATGCAATTGGCGTATGAATCAGAATAAAATGAAAATAAGAGATGATAGTATTACCTCGTTCTTAACATGCTCATATGATTATTTTAAAAATAAAAAACTAAAAATAAATCAAAGTTTTGTGTAAGTATACTGTTAACATTTTTATTTGACTAATAAATAATTGGTTATTTATATCTCAAATTTGAAGCTTATGCCATTAGAATCAATGATAAATTTATGAAAAATATAATATTACATAATGAATTCTTTGTAAATAATTGATTTTTTAAGATTTGTTAAAAGTTTAATTGAAAAAAGTATAGGTTACTATACTGTTTTCAATTTCATTTTGCTAATAGAAAATTGACTGTTTAATACTCGGATTTGAAGCTTATGCCATTAGATTAAATTATAAATTTATGAAAAATATATTTTTACATAATGAATTCTATGTTAATAATTGATTTTTAAAGAATTGTTAAAAATTTAATTTGATAATAGTATACGTTACTATACTGTTTTCAATTTCATTTTGCTAATAAATAATGACTACTTATATCTTAGATTTGAAACTTATGCCATTAGAATCAATGATAAATTTATGAAAATATAATATTACATAATGAATTCAATGTCAATAATTGATTTTTAAAGAATTGTTAAAGATTTATTTTGATAAAAGTATATGATAGTATACTGTTTTCATTTTTATTTTGCTAATAAATTATTGACTATTTATATCTCAAATTTGAAGCTTATGCTATTAGAATAAATTATAAGTTGGTGAAAAATATAATATTACATAATAAATAATATGTTAATATTTGATTTTCAATAATTTATAAATCATAATTTAAATATTAATCATTTATTATCATATGAATTTTTGTTTATCCATTACTTTAGATCACAGTATTCATCTGAAATAATTGATGCAATTGGCGTATGAATCAGAATAAAATGAAAATAAGAGATGATAGTATTACCTCGTTCTTAACATGCTCATATGATTATTTTAAAAATAAAAAACCTAAAAATAAATCAAAGTTTTGTGTAAGTATACTGTTTACATTTTTATTTTGCTAATAAATAATGACTACTTATATCTTAAATTTGAAACTTATGCCATTAGAATCAATGATAAATTTATGAAAAATATAATATTACATAATGAATTCAATGTTAATAATTGATTTTTAAAGAATTGTTAAAGATTTAATTTGATAAAAGTATATGATATATACTGTTTACATTTTTATTTTGCTAATAAATTATTGACTATTTATATCTTAAATTTGAAGCTTATGCCATAAGATTAAAATATAAATTTATGAAAACAATATTATTACATAATGAATTCTATGTTAATAATTGATTTTTTAAGAATGTGTTAAAAATTAATTTGATAAAAGTATAGCTTACTATACTGTTTTCAATTTCATTTTGCTAATAAATAATTGACTACTTAGATCTTAAATTTGAAATTTATGCCATTAGAATCAATGATAAATTTATGAAAAATATAATATTACATAATGAATCAATGTTAATAATTGATTTTTAAAGAATTGTTAAAGATTTAATTTGATAAAAGTATATGATAGTATATTGTTTACATTTTTATTTTGCTAATAAATTATTGACTATTTATATCTTAAATTTGAAGGTTATGCCATAAGATTAAATTATAAATTTACGAAAAATATAATATTACATAATGAATTCAATGTTAATAATTGATTTTTAAAGAATTGTTAAAGATTTAATTTGATAAAAGTATATGATAGTATTCTGTTTACTTTTTTATTTTGCTAATAAATTATTGACTATTTATATCTCAAATTTGAAGCTTATGCTATTAGAATAAATTATAATTTGGTGAAAAATATAATAT
Organism: Aphis gossypii; assembly: GCF_020184175.1. Taxonomy (NCBI): domain Eukaryota; kingdom Metazoa; phylum Arthropoda; class Insecta; order Hemiptera; family Aphididae; genus Aphis; species Aphis gossypii. The sequence goes on from NC_065533.1 coordinate 1,881,594, forward strand.
TACATAATGAATTCTTTGTAAATAATTGATTTTTTAAGAATTGTTAAAAATTTAATTTGATAAAAGTATAGGTTACTATACTGTTTTCAATTTCATTTTGCTAATAGAAATTTGACTGTTTAATACTCGGATTTGAAGCTTATGCCATTAGAATCAATGATAAATTTATGAAAAATATAATATTACATAATGAATTCAATGTTAATAATTGATTTTTAAAGAATTGTTAAAGATTTAATTTGATAAAAGTATATGATAGTATACTGTATACTTTTTTATTTTGCTAATAAATTATTGACTATTTATATCTCAAATTTGAAGCTTATGCTATTAGAATAAATGATAATTTGGTGAAAAATATAATATTACATAATAAATAATATGTTAATATTGATTTTCAATATTTATTAATCATAATTTAAATCCTAATCATTTATTAATCATATGATATTTTTGTTTATCCATTACTTTAGATCACAGTATTCATCTGAAATCATTGATGCAATTGGCGTATGAATCAGAATAAAATGAAAATAAGAGATGATAGTATTACCTCGTTCTTAACATGCTCATATGATTATTTTAAAAATAAAAAACCTAAAAATAAATCAAAGTTTTGTGTAAGTATACTGTTTTCAATTTCATTTGGCTAATAAATAATTGACTACTTATATCTTAAATTTGAAACTTATGCCATTAGAATCAATGATAAATTTATGAAAAATATAATATTACATAATGAATTCAATGTTAATAATTGACTTTTAAAGAATAGTTAAAGATCTAATTTGATAAAAGTATATGATAGTATACTGTTTACATTATTATTTTGCTAATAAATTATTGACTATTTATATCTTAAATTTGAAGCTTATGCCATAAGATTTAATTATAAATTTATGAAAAATATATTATTACATAATGAATTTTTTGTAAATAATTGATTTTTTAAGAATTGTTAAAAATTTAATTTGATAAAAGTATAGGTTACTATACTGTTTTCAATTTCATTTTGCTAATAGAAATTTGACTGTTTAATACTCGGATTTGAAGCTTATGCCATTAGATTAAATTATAAATTTATGAAAAATATATTTTTACATAATGAATTCTATGTTAATAATTGATTTTTTAAGAATTGTTAAAAATTTAATTTTATAAAAGTAAAGGTTACTATACTGTTTTCAATTTCATTTTGCTAATAAATAATTGACTACTTATATCTTAAATTTGAAACTTATGCCATTAGAATCAATGATAAATTTATGAAAAATATAATATTACATAATGAATTCAATGTTAATAATTGATTTTTAAAGAATTGTTAAAGATTTAATTTGATAAAAGTATATGATAGTATACTGTATACTTTTTTATTTTGCTAATAAATTATTGACTATTTATATCTCAAATTTGAAGCTTATGCTATTAGAATAAATTATAATTTGGTGAAAAATATAATATTACATAATAAATAATATGTTAATATTTGATTTTCAATAATTTATTAATCATAATTTAAATCCTAATCATTTATTAATCATATGATATTTTTGTTTATCCATTACTTTAGATCACAGTATTCATCTGAAATAATTGATGCAATTGGCGTATGAATCAGAATAAAATGAAAATAAGAGATGATAGTATTACCTCGTTCTTAACATGCTCATATGATTATTTTAAAAATAAAAAACCTAAAAATAAATCAAAGTTTTGTGTAAGTATACTGTTTACATTTTTTTTGCTAATAAATAATTGACTACTTATATCTTAAATTTGAAACTTATGCCATTAGAATCAATGATAAATTTATGAAAAATATAATATTACATAATGAATTCAATGTTAATAATTGATTTTTAAAGAATTGTTAAAGATTTAATTTGATAAAAGTATATGATAGTATACTGTTTACATTTTTATTTTGCTAATAAATTATTGACTATTTATATCTTAAATTTGAAGCTTATGCCATAAGATTAAATTATAAATTTATGAAAACAATATTATTACATAATGAATTCTATGTTAATAATTGATTTTTTAAGAATTGTTAAAAATTTAATTTGATAAAAGTATAGCTTACTATACTGTTTTCAATTTCATTTTGCTAATAAATAATTGACTACTTAGATCTTAAATTTGAAATTTATGCCATTAGAATCAATGATAAATTTATGAAAAATATAATATTACATAATGAATTCAATGTTAATAATTGATTTTTAAAGAATTGTTAAAGATTTATTTTGATAAAAGTATATGATAGTATACTGTTTTCATTTTTATTTTGTTAATAATTATTGACTATTTATATCTTAAATTTGAAGGTTATGCCATAAGATTAAATTATAAATTTACGAAAAATATAATATTACATAATGAATTCAATGTTAATAATTGATTTTTAAAGAATTGTTAAAGATTTAATTGATAAAAGTATATGATAGTATCTGTTTACTTTTTTATTTTGCTAATAAATTATTGACTATTTATATCTCAAATTTGAAGCTTATGCTATTAGAATAAATTATAATTTGGTGAAAAATATAATATTACATAATGAATTCTTTGTAAATAATTGATTTTTTAAGAATTGTTAAAAATTTAATTTGATAAAAGTATAGGTTACTATACTGTTTTCAATTTCATTTTGCTAATAGAAATTTGACTGTTTAATACTCGGATTTGAAGCTTATGCCATTAGAATCAATGATAAATTTATGAAAAATATAAATTACATAATGAATTCAATGTTAATAATTGATTTTTAAAGAATTGTTAAAGATTTAATTGATAAAAGTATATGATAGTATACTGTATACTTTTTTATTTTGCTAATAAATTATTGACTATTTATATCTCAATTTGAAGCTTATGCTATTAGAATAATTATAATTTGGTGAAAAATATAATATTACATAATAAATAATATGTTAATATTTGATTTTCAATAATTTATTAATCATAATTTAAATCCTAATCATTTATTAATCATATGATATTTTTGTTTATCCATTACTTTAGATCACAGTATTCATCTGAAATCATTGATGCAATTGGCGTATGAATCAGAATAAAATGAAAATAAGAGATGATAGTATTACCTCGTTCTTAACATGCTCATATGATTATTTTAAAAATAAAAAACCTAAAAATAAATCAAAGTTTTGTGTAAGTATACTGTTTTCAATTTCATTTGGCTAATAAATAATTGACTACTTATATCTTAAATTTGAAACTTATGCCATTAGAATCAATGATAAATTTATGAAAAATATAATATTACATAATGAATTCAATGTTAATAATTGACTTTTAAAGAATAGTTAAAGATCTAATTTGATAAAAGTATATGATAGTATACTGTTTACATTATTATTTTGCTAATAAATTATTGACTATTTATATCTTAAATTTGAAGCTTATGCCATAAGATTTAATTATAAATTTATGAAAAATATATTATTACATAATGAATTCTATGTTAATAATTGATTTTTTAAGAATTGTTAAAAATTTAATTTGATAAAAGTATACGATAGTATATTGTTTACATTTTTATTTTGCTAATAAATAATTGACTACTTTAATCTTAAATTTGAAACTTATGCCATTAGAATCAATGATAAATTTACGAAAAATATAATATTACATAATGAATTCAATGTTAATAATTGATTCTTAAAGAATTGTTAAAGATTTAATTTGATAAAAGTATATGATAGTATCCTGTTTACTTTTTATTTTGCTAATAAATTATTGACTATTTATATCTCAAATTTGAAGCTTATGCTATTAGATAAATTATAATTGGTGAAAAATATAATATTACATAATAAATAATATGTTAATATTTGATTTTCAATAATTATTAATCATAATTTAAATCCTAATCATTTATTAATCATATGATATTTTTGTTTATCCATTACTTTAGATCACAGTATTCATCTGAAATCATTGATGCAATTGGCGTATGAATCAGAATAAAATGAAAATAAGAGATGATAGTATTACCTCGTTCTTAACATGCTCATATGATTATTTTAAATAAAAAACCTAAAAATAAATCAAAGTTTTGTGTAAGTATACTGTTTTCAATTTCATTTGGCTAATAAATAATTGACTACTTATATCTTAAATTTGAAACTTATGCCATTAGAATCAATGATAAATTTATGAAAAATATAATATTACATAATGAATTCAATGTTAATAATTGATTTTTAAAGAATTGTTAAAGATCTAATTTGATAAAAGTATATGATAGTATACTGTTTACATTATTATTTTGCTAATAAATTATTGACTATTTATATCTTAAATTTGAAGCTTATGCCATAAGATTTAATTATAAATTTATGAAAAATATATTATTACATAATGAATTCTATGTTAATAATGATTTTTAAGAATTGTTAAAAATTTAATTTGATAAAAGTATACGATAGTATATTGTTTACATTTTATTTTGCTAATAAATAATGACTACTTTAATCTTAAATTTGAAACTTATGCCATTAGAATCAATGATAAATTTACGAAAAATATAATATTACATAATGAATTCAATGTTAATAAATGATTCTTAAAGAATTGTTAAAGATTTATTTGATAAAAGTATATGATAGTATCCTGTTTACTTTTTTATTTTGAATAAATATTGACTATTTATCTCAAATTTGAAGCTTATGCTATTAGAATAAATTATAATTGGTGAAAAATATAATATTACAAATAAATAATATGTTAATTTTGATTTTCAATAATTTATTAATCATAATTTAAATCCTAATCATTTATTAATCATATGAATTTTTGTTTATCCATTACTTTAGATCACAGTATTCATCTGAAATAATTGATGCAATTGGCGTATGAATCAGAATAAAATGAAAATAAGAGATGATAGTATTACCTCGTTCTTAACATGCTCATATGATTATTTTAAAAAAAAAAACCTAAAAATAAATCAAAGTTTTGTGTAAGTATACTGTTTACATTTTATTTGGCTAATAAATAATGGGTTATTTATATCTCAAATTTGAAGCTTATGCTATTAGATTGAATTACAATTTATGAAAAATATAATATTACATAATGAATTCTTTGTAAATAATTGATTTTTTAAGAATTGTTAAAAATTTAATTTGATAAAAGTATAGGTTACTATACTGTTTTCATTTCATTTTGCTAATAGAAATTTGACTGTTTAATACTCGATTTGAAGCTTATGCCATTAGATTAAATTATAAATTTATGAAAAATATATTAACATAATGAATTAATGTTAATAATGATTTTTTAAGAATTGTTAAAAATTTAATTTTATAAAAGTAAAGGTTACTATACTGTTTTCAATTCAGTTTGCTAATAAATAATTGACTACTTATATCTTAAATTTGAAACTTATGCCATTAGAATCAATGAAAATTTATGAAAAATATAATATTACATAATGAATTCAATGTTAATAATGATTTTTAAAGAATTTTAAAGATTTAATTGATAAAAGTATACGATAGTATACTGTTTACATTTTTATTTTGCTAATAAATTATTGACTATTTATCTCTTAAATTTGAAGCTATGCCATAAGATTAAATTATAAATATGAAAACATATATTATTACATAATGAATTCAATGTTAATAATTGATTTTTAAAGAATTGTTAAAGATTTAATTTGATAAAAGATACGATAGTATATTTGTTACTTTTTATTTTGCTAATAATTATTGACTATTTATATCTTAAATTTGAAGCTTATGCCATAAGATTAAATTATAAATTTATGAAAAATATATTATTACATAATGAATACTATGTTAATAATTGATTTTTTAAAAATTTGTTAAAATTTAATTTGATAAAAGTATACGTTACTATACTGTTTTCAATTTCATTTTGCAAATAAATAATTGACTACTTAGATCTTAAATTTTAAATTTATGCCATTAGAATCAACGATAAATTTATGAAGAATATTATATTACATAATGAATTCAATGTTAATAATTGATTTTTAAAGAATTGTTAAAGATTTAATTTGATAAAAGTATATGATAGTATACTGTTTACTTTTTTATTTTGCTAATAAATAATTGACTACTTAGATCTTAAATTTGAAATTTATGCCATTAGAATCAATGATAAATTATGAAAAATAATATTACATAATAAATAATCTGTTAATATTTGATTTTCAATAATTTATAAATCATAATTTAAATATTAATCATTTATTAATCATATGATATTTTTGTTTATCCATTACTTTAAATCACAGTATTCATCTGAAATAATTGATGCAATTGGCGTATGAATCAGAATAAAATGAAAATAAGAGATGATAGTATTACCTCGTTCTTAACATGCTCATATGATTATTTTAAAAATAAAAAACCTAAAAATAAATCAAAGTTTTGTGTAAGTATACTGTTTACATTTTTATTTTGCTAATAAATAATTGACTACTTATATCTTAAATTTGAAACTTATGCCATTAGAATCAATGATAAATTTATGAAAAATATAATATTACATAATGAATTCAATGTTAATAATTGATTTTTAAAGAATTGTTAAAGATTTAATTTGATAAAAGTATATGATAGTATACTGTTTACATTTTTATTTGGCTAATAAATAATGGGTTATTTATATCTCAAATTTGAAGCTTATGCTATTAGATTGAATTACAAATTTATGAAAAATATATTTTTACATAATGAATTCTATGTTAATAATTGATTTTTAAGAATTGTTAAAAATTTAATTTTATAAAAGTAAGGTTACTATACTGTTTTCAATTTCATTTTGCTAATAAATAATTGACTACTTATATCTTAATTTGAAACTTATGCCATTAGAATCAATGATAAATTTATGAAAAATATAATATTACATAATGAATTCAATGTTAATAATTGATTTTTAAAGAATTGTTAAAGATCTAATTGATAAAAGTATATGATAGTATACTGTTTACATTATTATTTTGCTAATAAATTATTGACTATTTATATCTTAAATTTGAAGCTTATGCCATAAGATTAATTATAAATTTATGAAAAATATATTATTACATAATGAATTCTATTTAATATTGATTTTTTAAGATTGTTAAAAATTTAATTTGATAAAAGTATACGATAGTATATTGTTTACATTTTTATTTTGCTAATAAATAATTGACTACTTTAATCTTAAATTGAAACTTATGCCATTAGAATCAATGATAAATTTACGAAAAATATAATATTACATAATGAATTCAATGTTAATAATTTTTTTTTAAAGAATTGCTAAAGATTTATTTGATAAAAGTATATGATAGTATCCTGTTTACTTTTTTATTTTGCTAATAAATTATTGACTATTTATATCTCAAATTTGAAGCTTATGCTATTAGAATAAATTATATTTGGTGAAAAATATAATATTACATAATAAATAATATGTTAATATTTGATTTTCAATAATTTATTAATCATAATTTAAATCCTAATCATTTATTAATCATATGATATTTTTGTTTATCCATTACTTTAGATCACAGTATTCATCTGAAATAATTGATGCAATTGGCGTATGAATCAGAATAAAATGAAAATAAGAGATGATAGTATTACCTCGTTCTTAACATGCTCATATGATTATTTTAAAAATAAAAAACCTAAAAATAATCAAAGTTTTGTGTAAGTATACTGTTTTCAATTTCATTTGGCTAATAAATAATTGACTACTTATATCTTAAATTTGAAACTTATGCCATTAGAATCAATGATAAATTTATGAAAAATATAATATTACATAATGAATTCAATGTTAATAATTGATTTTTAAAGAATTGTTAAAGATTTAATTTGATAAAAGTATACGATAGTATACTGTTTACATTTTTATTTTGCTAATAAATTATTGACTATTTATATCTTAAATTTGAAGCTTATGCCATAAGATTAAATTATGAATTTATGAAATATATATTATTACATAATGAATTCAATGTTAATAATTGATTTTTAAAGAATTGTTAAAGATTTAATTTGATAAAAGTATACGATAGTATACTGTTTACATTTTTATTTTGCTAATAAATTATTGACTATTTATATCTTAAATTTGAAGCTTATGCCATAAGATTAAATTATAAATTTATGAAAAATATATTATTACATAATGAATACTATGTTAATAATTGATTTTTTAAAAATTTGTTAAAATTTAATTTGATAAAAGTATACGTTACTATACTGTTTTCAATTTCATTTTGCAAATAAATAATTGACTACTTAGATCTTAAATTTTAAATTTATGCCATTAGAATCAACGATAAATTTATGAAGAATATTATATTACATAATGAATTCAATGTTAATAATTGATTTTTAAAGAATTGTTAAAGATTTAATTTGATAAAAGTATATGATAGTATACTGTTTACTTTTTTATTTTGCTAATAAATAATTGACTACTTAGATCTTAAATTTGAAATTTATGCCATTAGAATCAATGATAAATTTACGAAAAATATATTATTACATAATGAATTCTATGTTAATAATTGAGTTTTTAAAAATTTGTTAAAATTTAATTTGATAAAAGTATACGTTACTATACTGTTTTCAATTTCATTTTGCTAATAAATAATTGACTACTTAGATCTTAAATTTTAAATTTATGCCATTAGAATCAACGATAAATTTATGAAGAATATTATATAATAATGAATTCATGTTAATAATTGATTTTTAAAGAATTGTTAAAGATTTAATTTGATAAAAGTATATGATAGTATACTGTTTACTTTTTTATTTTGCTAATAAATAATTGACTACTAGATCTAAATTTGAAATTTATGCCATTAGAATCAATGATAATTTACGAAAAATATATTATTACATAATGAATTCTATGTTAATAATTGATTTTTAAAATTGTTAAAATTTATTTGATAAAAGTATACGTTACTATACTGTTTTCAATTTCATTTTGCTAATAAATAATTGACTACTTAGATCTTAAATTTTAAATTATGCCATTAGAATCAACGATAAATTTATGAAAATTATATATTACATAATGAATTCAATGTAATAATTGATTTTTAAAGAATTGTTAAAGATTTAATTTGATAAAAGTATATGATAGTATACTGTTTACTTTTTTATTTTGCTAATAAATTATTGACTACTTATATCTAATTTGAAATTATGCCATTAGAATCAATGATAAATTTATGAAAAATAAAATTACATAATAAATAATCTGTTAATATTGATTTTCAATAATTTATAAATCATAATTTAAATATTAATCATTTATTAATCATATGATATTTTTGTTTATCATTACTTTAGATCACAGTATTCATCTGAAATAATGATGCAATTGGCGTATGAATCAGAATAAAATGAAAATAAGAGATGATAGTATTACCTCGTTCTAACATGCTCATATGATTATTTTAAAAATAAAAAACCTAAAAATAAAACAAAGTTTTGTGTAAGTATACTGTTTTCAATTTCATTTTGCTAATAAATAATTGACTACTTATATCTTAAATTTGAAACTTATGCCATTAGAATCAATGATAAATTTATGAAAAATATAATATTACATAATGAATTCAATGTTAATAATTGATTTTTAAAGAATTGTTAAAGATTTAATTTGATAAAAGTTTATGATAGTATACTGTTTACATTTTTATTTTGCTAATAAATTATTGACTATTTATATCTTAAATTTGAAGATTTTGCCATAAGATTAAATTATAAATTTATGAAAAATATATTATTACAAAATGAATTCTATGTTAATAATTGATTTTTTAAGAATTGTTAAAAATTTAATTTGATAAAAGTATAGGTTACTATACTGTTTTCAATTTCATTTTGCTAATAAATAATTGACTACTTAAATCTTAAATTTGAAATTTATGCCATTAGAATCAATGATAAATTTATGAAAAATATAATATTACATAATGAATTCAATGTTAATAATTGATTTTTAAAGATTGTTAAAGATTTAATTTGATAAAAGTATACGATAGTATACTGTTTACATTTTTTTTTTTGATCTAAAAATTATTGACTATTTATATCTTAAATTGAAGCTTATGCCATGAGATTAAATTATAAATTTATGAAATATATATTATTACATAATGAATTCAATGTTAATAATTGATTTTTAAAGAATTGTTAAAGATTTAATTTGATAAAAGTATACGATAGTATACTGTTTACATTTTTATTTTGCTAATAAATTATTGACTATTTATATCTTAAATTTGAAGCTTATGCCATAAGATTAAATTATAAATTTATGAAAAATATATTATTACATAATGAATACTATGTTAATAATTGATTTTTAAGAATTGTTAAAATTTAATTTGATAAAAGTATAGGTTACTATACTGTTTTCAATTTCATTTTGCTAATAAATATTGACTACTTAGATCTTAAATTTGAAATTTATGCCATTAGAATCAATGATAAATTTATGAAAAATATAATATTACATAATGAATTCAATGTTAATAATTGATTTTTAAAGAATTGTTAAGATTTAATTTGATAAAAGTATACGATAGTATATTGTTTACATTTTTATTTTGCTAATAAATTATTGACTATTTAATCTTAAATTTGAAGCTTATGCCATAAGATTAAATTATAAATTATGAAAATATATTATTACATAATGAATTCTATGTTAATAATTGAGTTTTAAATTTGTTAAAATTTAATTTGATAAAAGTATACGTTACTATACTGTTTTCAATTTCATTTTGCTAATAAATAATTGACTACTTAGATCTTAAATTTTAAATTTATGCCATTAGAATCAACGATAAATTTATGAAGAATATTATATTACATAATGAATTCAATGTTAATAATTGATTTTTAAAGAATTGTTAAAGATTTAATTTGATAAAAGTATATGATAGTATACTGTTTACTTTTTTATTTTGCTAATAAATAATTGACTACTTAGATCTTAAATTTGAAATTTATGCCATTAGAATCAATGATAAATTTATGAAAAATATAATATTACATAATAAATAATCTGTTAATATTTGATTTTCAATAATTTATAAATCATAATTTAAATATTAATCATTTATTAATCATATGATATTTTTGTTTATCCATTACTTTAGATCACAGTATTCATCTGAAATAATTGATGCAATTGGCGTATGAATCAGAATAAAATGAAAATAAGAGATGATAGTATTACCTCGTTCTTAACATGCTCATATGATTATTTTAAAAATAAAAAACCTAAAAATAAAACAAAGTTTTGTGTAAGTATACTGTTTTCAATTTCATTTTGCTAATAAATAATTGACTACTTATATCTTAAATTTGAAACTTATGCCATTAGAATCAATGATAAATTTATGAAAAATATAATATACATAATGAATTCAATGTAATAATTGATTTTTAAAGAATGTTAAAGATTTAATTGATAAAAGTATACGATAGTATACTGTTTACATTTTATTTTGCTAATAAATTATTGACTATTATATCTTAAATTTGAAGCTTATGCCATGAGATTAAATATAAAATTTATGAAAATATATTATTACATAATGAATTCAATGTTAATATTGATTTTTAAAGAATTGTTAAAGATTTAATTGATAAAAGTATACGATAGTATACTGTTTACCATTTTATTTTGCTAATAAATATTGACTATTTATATCTTAAATTTGAAGCTTATGCCATAAGATTAAATTATAAATTTATGAAAAATATATTATTACATAATGAATACTATGTTAATAATGATTTTTTAAGAATTGTTAAAAATTTAATTTGATAAAAGTATAGGTTACTATACTGTTTTCAATTCATTTTGCTAATAAATAATTGACTACTTAGATCTTAAATTTGAATTTATGCCATTAGAATCAATGATAAATTTATGAAAAATATAATATTACATAATGAATTCAATGTTAAAAGATTTTTAAAGATTGTTAAAGATTTAATTTGATAAAAGTATACGATAGTATATTGTTTACATTTTTATTTTGCTAATAAATTATTGACTATTTATATCTTAAATTTGAAGCTTATGCCATAAGATTAAATTATAAATTTATGAAAAATATATTATTACATAATGAATTCTATGTTAATAATTGAGTTTTTAAAAATTTGTTAAAATTTAATTTGATAAAAGTATACGTTACTATACTGTTTTCAATTTCATTTTGCTAATAAATAATTGACTACTTAGATCTTAAATTTTAAATTTATGCCATTAGAATCAACGATAAATTTATGAAGAATATTATATTACATAATGAATTCAATGTTAATAATTGATTTTTAAAGAATTGTTAAAGATTTAATTTGATAAAAGTATATGATAGTATACTGTTTACTTTTTTATTTTGCTAATAATAATTGACTACTTAGATCTTAAATTGAAATTATGCCATTAGAATCAATGATAAATTTGATGAAAAATAAATTACATAATAAATAATCTGTGTAATATTTGATTTTCAATAATTTATAAATCATAATTTAATATTAATCATTTATTAATCATATGATTATTTTTGTTATCCATTACTTTAGATCACAGTATTCATCTGAAATAATTGATGGCAATTGGCGTATGAATCAGAATAAAATGAAAATAAGAGATGATAGTATTACCTCGTTCTTAACATGCTCATATGATTATTTTAAAAATAAAAAACCTAAAAATAAAACAAAGTTTTGTGTAAGTATACTGTTTTCAATTTCATTTTGCTAATAAATAATTGACTACTTATATCTTAAATTTGAAATTATGCCATTAGAATCAATGATAAATTTATGAAAAATATAATATTACATAATGAATTCAATTAATATTGATTTTTAAAGAATTGTTAAGATTTAATTTGATAAAAGTTTATGATAGTATACTGTTTACATTTTTATTTTGCTAATAAATTATGACTATTTATATCTTAAATTTGAAGCTTATGCCATAAGATTAAATTATAAATTATGAAAAATATATTATTACAAAATGAATTCTATGTTAATAATTGATTTTTTAAGAATTGTTAAAAATTTAATTTGATAAAAGTATAGGTTACTATACTGTTTTCAATTTCATTTTGCTAATAAATAATTGACTACTTAAATCTTAAATTTGAAATTTATGCCATTAGAATCAATGATAAATTTATGAAAAATATAATATTACATAATGAATTCAATGTTAATAATTGATTTTTAAAGAATTGTTAAAGATTTAATTTGATAAAAGTATACGATAGTATACTGTTTACATTTTTATTTTGCTAATAAATTATTGACTATTTATATCTTAAATTTGAAGCTTATGCCATGAGATTAAATTATAAATTTATGAAATATATATTATTACATAATGAATTCAATGTTAATAATTGATTTTTAAAGAATTGTTAAAGATTTAATTTGATAAAAGTATACGATAGTATACTGTTTACATTTTTATTTTGCTAATAAATTATTGACTATTTATATCTTAAATTTGAAGCTTATGCCATAAGATTAAATTATAAATTTATGAAAAATATATTATTACATAATGAATACTATGTTAATAATTGATTTTTTAAGAATTGTTAAAAATTTAATTTGATAAAAGTATAGGTTACTATACTGTTTTCAATTTCATTTTGCTAATAAATAATTGACTACTTAGATCTTAAATTTGAAATTTATGCCATTAGAATCAATGATAAATTTATGAAAAATATAATATTACATAATGAATTCAATGTTAATAATTGATTTTTAAAGAATTGTTAAAGATTTAATTTGATAAAAGTATACGATAGTATATTGTTTACATTTTTATTTTGCTAATAAATTATTGACTATTTATATCTTAAATTTGAAGCTTATGCCATAAGATTAAATTATAAATTTATGAAAAATATATTATTACATAATGAATTCTATGTTAATAATTGAGTTTTTAAAAATTTGTTAAAATTTAATTTGATAAAGGTATATGTTACTATACTGTTTTCAATTTCATTTTGCTAATAAATAATTGACTGTTTAGTAGTCGAATTTGAAGCTTATGCCATTATATTTAATTATTGTTTATTTATGAAAAATATAATATTACATAATGAATTGTATGTTAGTAATTGATTTTTTAAAATTTTTAAACATTTTTTTTTGATAAAAGTATACGATAGTACTTAAAAATTTTAAAGCCTCACATGAGTCAACGGCATGATTATGAGTCCATACAATTTTGAAAAATAACCGTATATAAACTGGGGTGCGCATATGAAGACGCATTAATAATTAATATTCGAAAATAATAAGTAAAACACCTTGTCCTCGTGTATGCGTAAAGGCGTAGGGTATTTTACGACTTCATGTTATCATGTTTTTTATACTAATAATTAGCTGTAATAATAAAGTGATAAATGTGTTAACACATAAATCAAGTTGTTATAGCAACCATTTATAAACAAAAATTAAAAACAAAATTTCCATCGTAAATCTCAAAATCCCCGTTTGAGCAACCCTTTAAAATGTGGATTTCGAAAAATCCTTTCTTAGTGCGCCCTTACATTGCTTAAGGAACCTCTGTACAAAATTGCAAGTCTCTAGACCCAGCGGTTTGGTCTGGGCGTTGATGAGTGAATAGGGGCCGTCTCCTATATGTATATAGATAAAGAATTCTTACTTCACTTTTTATTCTTAAAAATGTTAAAGCATCACATGAGTCAACGGCATGATTATGAGTACATACAATTTTGATTGAAGCATTTAGTGAAGGTGAATACTTTAAATAATCATCATTCTTCCTAGTATTTTTGTTATTTTTTTTAATAAAATATCAATTGAAGATGAGCAACCAGTATTACGTTCAGTAATTTGGTTAGTACTTTTTTTTTTTTGAAGTATGGTGACAGATAAAATACTTGTGGAAATTTACCCTACACAATATAAAATTATTGTTTTTAAATATATCTTACAACTTATTTAATTTGGATTTAAATAATATATTACTTGGTTGGATTTTGCAATTCAAAATTAAATATATATGATGTATTTGTTACTGTTGTGAACAAATGTATAAACTTTTTGGCAGATTCATTATTCTCAATATTATTTGCCCTAACAATATATACATTAGATTCTACATCACTTTTCTTTTCATCGATATTGCACACAAAATTGTCTTTAAGTTGACATAGATACTCATTTAATATGTCAAAATTCATTTTTCTAGTAAAACGTTGAAACAGTTTTAATTGAAAAGTTCAAACTTTTAACTTAGGTATATAATATTAACCTTATCAATTTGAATATGTTAATATTATCAATTTTGTATAATATTTATGTGTACCTATTCAACTTAAAAACTAATAAAAATAATATTCATGCTTATTCAATATGATATATAAAAAAATTAGATAATAATTAATTATGTTAAGACTTTAGTTATAATGTGTAGGTACAGAGGTGCTAGTCATAAACTTAGCTGTAATATGGCTAAAAACCAGTTGAACGTTAAAAGTCATTGGAAAAATCATTAAATGCATTTTTTCCAATATTTAATAATTGTAATTGTTAATTACCTAACGTTAATTAATAACTGTATAAATCAAATTAAGTTTAAAAAAACTGTTTTTGTTATTGACTGCAATTGGAATTCTGATTAAGGTTTTTTTTTTTTTTGGTCTATGTGTAATAACAACAAATACATATTACTTAGGTACATTTTACTATAAAAATATTATAGTTACTAATTACCTATTGGTTAGCAATATTAATACCTATACCAACTATTTACAATACATAAAACAATTAATAAATTTCATTTTTTTTTTTTTTTTTTTTAATATACTAATTTGATACCTAATAAAAATGTTGAAAACATTGAATAACAACATAATCTATAATCTAATAATTTGACTTGTAAGTTGATTTTACTGTGACAGTAGGCAAAGAGTATTTCTCTTTGAGAATATTGAATCATGCTCATGGCAGACATTCAGAAACTCAAAGATTGTATAATAAATTATAATTTATTCTATGTCTTTCAAAATTAACCCCCTTTTTTTGGGTAATTTTAAGAAATTAGTGCTGTACTGCTGTTTATTTATTTTTGCGAGTTAATATTTTTATATTAACGTTATCAATAATATTATATTTGATAAAAGAAAAACATATTTGCGCGGTTTTTTCAAATAAACCAATGAAAACAGCGTATTTGTATACGGCGCTGGGGCTCTAGTCGGTTAGGTAATACGCGTCCGTGCCTGAACGATTTTAAATAAGCGGAAAAAATAATTCTACATCGCCAGATGCCGTACGCCAAGGCACTATCATAGTATCATGACAGTCGCGCAGTATAAAGATTAACGACTAAGTTGTCAATAAATAAATAAATAAATAAATACCGACGTCTAACCACTAATCCCGCTCCCACCTATGATGATGCACCCTCCTGGACGTCTGGTTGCCTGCAGCGCCTCATAGCGGCTGACGTCTTTAACTGGTTGCCATATTTTTGTACAGTACCGCTTACGTGAGCATGCGGCGGCGCGATATAGCGAAAACCCCGTCGGAGGCGGTGGGAGACGACGGTGGTCGGGCACACGCGAACGTCGCCGCTGCGCCGCATAGCCGCCCTACCATCGACATCAACCCCCCACCAAGGGTCCCGCTATCCAGCCACCATTTTTCGTGTATCCCTCTGCGGTGGTCGTAGTAGCTATCGACAAGAATTGCCGCACCAGTACTTTAGTGCGAACGTTTCGTTTACGAATTTATAGTCGGTGTAAAAAGGAGTATAAGTCGTGTGAGTGTTAATACCGATCTTTAACTCGAACCGGTCCACATCGATACGAATTTTCATCATCACCCGAGTCGTCAAACCGTTTTTTTATTGGGGTAAGTCTATACTATACATGCACACACGACATTTACTTAATTTTAATATATTTATAATATAATACCTATGTGTTTACCGCGGCTATACTTACCTCTGTATTATATAATGTGCCATAACGAATGATCGTTATGTGTTATGTGCACACGCGTGTCAAATACAGCACCTCTGTCGTGGTGTGTTAAACGGGCGCGGAATTCGTCCTCACGGCATTGCAATAATCGTGCAAATGGCCACAGCATAGGAAAACAAATAATCGATACATTTGAAAAGCCCTTGACACTTCTACGCACCCCCCTTCGTCGTCTTTAAACCTATTCGGTATCGCTGAGGTTAATGTTTTTCGAATCCAGTCGGTCTCTCTTCTTCGACGGTTTTAGCGTCACCTCGCCATTTTAAGTCCGCCATCTTGGATTTTATGTGCTTTTTTTTCAGTTTTTATAAATTATCTTTAAAAAAATTAATTTTATCACAAAAATACCTCTACATAAAAATGTTGCCCACAAAATTTACAATAAATATGTATCTTTATATATCTTTGTAGCTTAAATAGGTGAACAAAATCTGTTCGTCGTGTACTAATACATATTGAAACGTTATTATATTTTGTTGAATACCTACTTACTACCTATAAACATAATAACATAATATACGATCGCAATGCAAGTTGATGGTGGCAGTGGCAACGGCGACCTCGTCCGATTTAATTAGCCATAAAACAAAAATAATATGTATAAATGAAAAATAAAAAACAATTGTGAGCGTATGTGCCACAGCGATCTACATGAAATCGAAAATGTTTTTATGCACGCTGGTTTTCGGAATTCACGTATATAACCCACCACATATATATATATATAACCTACCTATATCATAATATCTATGCTGCCACCACCTCGCGGCTGACGTAACCCGCCGCCGCCATCACCTGCAGAACGCCGCTGCGCCATTTATGTCGTACCAACCTATAATACGACATAATATTACGTGTACCTCATGTGTAGATAATATTATTGTATACTCCGTACCACGAGAGAACGCATACGACTCGTGCATCCTCTCGCGTTTCTCTGCTATCGAAACCGGTTTCCCTATGGCAGAGTAACGTTTGGGGATGCGCAGAAGAACCAATTTTGGTCGGCCGCCGTATGCGTTCTCTCGTGGTATGTAGTATGTATATGTATGTGGTATAGTGACGGTAGAGATTATTTTTTTTTGCTTTAGAAAAAAAAAATTGAACATCGCGATATACGACTCACGCGCACACACATGAACGTGACGTCGTGTGTCGGGAAATTTATTCGCCAACTAGAAAATTTTTTTTTCAACTTTATTATATACGCGTACATAAGTTATATAGTACATAAGTGTGCGTGCTTGTGTATGTATATGTGTTCATGTATATATATATTATGTAGATACTTGTTGTGCGAGTTTTATTATTATTATTATTTCAAACGAATGTAATTTAATTTCGCCAAGGTCCACGAGATCAGACTACAATAACAAGTTTAAAAAAGTCGGCAAGTGGGTACCGCTCTGCTGTACATTAGGGGGTGGGGTGGACCTCGGACTAGGGTAGATTAAATTTGAATGCAATGATAGGTATCATTGTATACGAAAAACGATTCTGAACGGAGATGATTTGTCAGTCTAGAATATATTATAATTAAATATTGTCATATATTCTATTTTGAAACAAATATTCCGATTCCATAAAAATTTAAAACTCAAACACCCAAAACATTTTTCCTATAATGACGCTTAAAATTTTCTTTATAACTTTTTAAAGCAAAACTTATGGAACTTAGTGTTGAATTTTTTAATGTTAGATATAAATACAAACAATTTTATGAATTTTGAACTACAAAATAATTTGCAAGTATTCATAATTTTGACGAATTTTCGTCAAAATTTGAACTTCAAATGCTAATAAAAAAAAATTGTGCTTATGTATTCTTATAATTTTTTAACCACTATAAGAATAACATATGAAGAACTTTGTATAAAATTTTCAAGTATTTTGATAGGGCCAAAAAAATTTTATCGACACTTCAACAAAAAATTCTTAGGAAAATTGAAAATTTCATTTGTCTATAAATAGCTCAAAAAAAGTCAAAATATTTTGAAAATCAAATCACGTAAAGAAAACACGAATCTTAATAACTAGTAAAATTTTCGAGTATCTACGACTTATACTTTTTGAATAATAACAAATATTTAAAATCGTTTGAGGATAAATCGTTATCGTTACGCTATTTCGTCAAAATTTGAACTTCAAATGCTAATAAAAAAAAATTGTGCTTATGTATTTTTATAATTTTTTAACCACTATAAGAATAACTTATGACGAACTTTGTATTAAATTTTCAAGTATTTTGATAAAGCCAAAAAAATTTTATCAAAACTTCAAAAATATTTTTTCAGAAAAATTGAAAATTTCAGTTGTCTATAAATAGCTCAAAAAACTCAAAATAATTTGAAATTTAAATCACGTAAAGAAAACACGAATCTTAATAACTAGTATAATTTTTGAGTATCTACGACTTATACTTTTTGAATAATAACAAATATTTAAAATCGTTTGAGGATAAATCGTTATCGTTACGCTATTTCGTTAAAATTTAAAATTCAAACGCACTTAAAATTTTTCCTATAATGATGCTTCGAGTTTTCTCTATAGATACTTGAAGGTAAACTTATGGAAAACTTAGTGTTGTATTTTTAATCCTTAGTTATAAACATAAAAAATTTTATGTTTTTTCAACTTCAAATAATTTGCAAATATTCATGCTTTTGACGAATTTTCGTCAAAATTTGAACTTCAAATGCTAATAAAAAAAAATTGTGCTTATGTATTCTTATAATTTTTTAACCACTATAAGAATAACTTATGAGGAACTTTGTATTAAATTTTCAAGTATTTTGATAAAGCCAAAAAAATTTTATCAAAACTTCAAAAATATTTTTTCAGAAAAATTGAAAATTTCAGTTGTCTATAAATAGCTCAAAAAACTCAAAATAATTTGAAATTTAAATCACGTAAAGAAAACGCGAATCTTAATAACTGGTAAAATTTTCAAGTATCTACGACTTATACTTTTTGAATAATAACAAATATCAAAAATCGTTTGAGGCTAAACTGTTATTTAACGCGGTTTTTGTAAAAATTTAAATTTCAAACACTCATAAAAATTTTTTGTCTGAATCCGGTAGAGTTTTTTTTACAGATATTTGAAGAAAAATGTATGGAGAACCTTGTACCAAATTTTCAAAACTTAGTTATAAAATAAAAAAATTTTATGAATTTTCAACTTCAAAATTACTTGCAAATTTTCGCGTTTTCGACAGATTTCGTAAAAATTTGAACTATAAACTCTTATAAAAAAAATTGTGACTAACGATTTTTAATTTTTTTTAGCTACAATAAAGACAACTCATAAGGAACCTTGTATTAAATTTTTAAAACTTTTTGGTCATCCAAAAATTTTTTATCGACACTTTAAAAAAAATTTCTCAAAAAAATCGAAAATTTCAGTAGTCTATAAATAACTCAAAAAAAGTCAAAATTTTTTGAAAATTTAACTAAAGTTTTCGACTAAATCGATTTCTTTTTATGGTTGTAATTCAAAAACTAATCACTGAAAATACTTGAAATTTTCACCAAATGTTAATATCAGTAGTATCTGTATATAGTTAAATTTTCAAAAAATTTTGATTTTTTTTGAGTTATTTATAGACTACTGAAATTTTCGATTTTT
>NC_065533.1:1902416-2065399 GCF_020184175.1 Aphis gossypii
AGTCTCGGAAGTCGGAGTTCGTGAGCGCGTGATGTTAATCGCGGGGAACTGCCTGTCTCTTACATGGTATTCGTTTTTAGCCGTAGCTTTACAATAATTAAACATGAGACCTCACTGGAAGGGCTTTATGTATAATCAGCATTACAATATTATATTTTACATGTTTGGTTTATGATATATATATTATATATATGTATACTATATAATATGTACCTATTGTACATATTATTATGTTTATAAAATATAAATAATGATATAATAATCGTACACTTTCATCTACTGAGTTCTAATGAGATTCTACTCAATGACACTAAATATATATAGCAAAGCAGCTTCCTAAGTCTTATTTTACATTTCAAACTTTTTATAAATTTTTATAATTCTCATGTTTACTTATAACATCATTCATTGAAATATAAAATATTTTTATTCAGTGATTTTAGATTCTGAACGAAGTGATGAATGTATTGATTTTATTGTGAGGTGTGTTTTTTTATGTCTGTGTACAGCATAACTTGTCGAAATAATGCTTCAATTTCAAACTTCTGATGTGGGGGGGGGGGGGTTCCGATGGAAAAATGAATATCTTTGGTGCATTATAGGGGTCAAGAGTAAACATTTTCAAACAGTTTTCAAACAAATGGAAAAAAACAAAATAAAAGAACGAAAAACGAAAATTTTTACTCAAAACCAGTCGATTTTTCTGAGAATTTTTTTTTTTTGAAGTGTCGATAAAAAAATGTTGCCGCCCCAAAAAAAATTGAAAATTGAATACAAGATTCCTTATGAGTTTTTTTTTTTATTGTAGTTATAAAAATCGTTCTTCATAATTTTTTTTTTATAAGGGTTTATTATTTATTTTTACGAATTATGTCAAAATCGCGAAAATTTGCATATTTGAAAAGCCATAAATTTTTTATTTTTATGTTTAAGGTTACAAAATTCAACCCTAAGTTTTTCATAAGTTTTCCTTCAAATAACTGCACAGAAAATCCGAAGCATCATTATAGGAAATATGTTATGAGTGTCTAAATTTTAATTTTTTACGAAATTGAATTACGTAACGATAACGATTTATCCTCAAACAATTTTAAATCTTATTATTCAAAAAGTTTTAGTTGTAGATACTTGAAAATTTTACCAGTTGTTAGATTGGCATTTTATTTACATAATTTAATTTTCAAAATATTTTGCTTATTTTTTAATGCTATTTATAGGCATAAACTACCTTTTCCACTAAGCACTAGAAATTATATCCTAGGCTGACAAATCATATCCGTAGTTCTTTTCAGAGTCATTTAAATATAATGATGCCTATCATTGGATTCAAATTCAATACATCGATTATAGTGACCTATTATACAGCAAACTGTTTTTTTGTCATTTTTATTTCATATTTACATTTTTTAATGTTTTTAAAGTCATTAACTTCTTAGTCCTAATTATAAAAATGATGACCCATTAAAATTATTAAAATTATTTATTGCTGTTATTTTACCTCATAACGGATTTCAGGATTAATCAAAAATGTATTATATACTTGACCAATATCAAGTACATTCGACTAAAAAAAAAAAAAAAAACATTAAAATTAAAAGTTAATAATGCGTATAGCATAAAATGTATATTTTGACGTGTTCAATATACTTATGTATCTTTAAAATTAAAATTATAAAAAAATATTTAATTTGCTTTTTAAAAAGAATATTTACTCTATAAATTAAAAGGTTTCAATATGGTTGTTTTTTGGAACTTTAAAAATATATTTAAACAATGTGTATTATTTAAAAATAATCAAACCATGATGCATAATTTACCAATTTAATTCCAACTTCATTTCTGTCCATCAAATACATAGTAAATAATTCATGTGCTTCTAAATTCCTCAAGCGGTCCTATAATTATCCAATAAGTTGTTTAATTTGTTAGATAAGTAACACATATATATATATATATTGCATTGTAATAAATACTATTAATCATGGTAGTTGTGATCTAGGATAACATTTATATTGCTTGCAAATAGCAGTCTAGATGACAATGTGTTCCTCAACTACCCGAATTTATGCAATGGTACCTACTAGATTACCTACTAGATTACAAATAGTAACTATGCGGAGGAACATGATTGAAGCTAAAATTCTTTCCGGCTCGGCCCAAGGTCAAGTTGTTTTTATTCATAGAATATCGATAATGACTAATGAATTTCCTTTTGAATTTAAACGAGTCAAATTTTCTATAAAGTTTTGTACTTAATTATTTTATACGTATACGTAGTGAGTTCAAATAACACAACATTGTAATAGATCGCAATCACTATAGTAAATATATATTTATATTCACTCCTATGAATTATATAAAAAATGGTAATTGCGCCACCCATTCTAGACCAGGGGTCTCCAAATTTTTTTATTCAAGGGCCACAAAAAATATCATCTCTTGGTGGGCCAAACGTTTATACATGTATTACTCAATACATACAATTTTTAATTTTTAAATGATAGTTAACTCCTCGTATATTTACTATCCTATAGAGACCGTGGGCCTGTTAAAATTTGTTCGAGGGCCGTATTCGGTATCCGACCTGTAAGCTGTAGTTTGGAGACTCCTGTAGTAGGTAGACTACTAATCGAAAAATTTCGCTGCAATATTTATGAAAACGTTATCTGTACCGCCGTTTTGCCGTTTCATTATAAAAACTTTTTTTCTACCAAATTTTCTAAAGATTTCCGACCTTTTTCCGCTTCATCCCGTAGTCCGTACCGTACGCTTTCCCGTAGCACGTGTCGTTTGACGTTTCGCGAATCTCGCTTACTTACTACTGGGCTTCACTGAGAAAAATTCGTGTGAAGACACAGAAATATAGATTTATGAGCCCAGATATATGATACATAAAACGATCAACGATCTAATGAGTGAATTATAAATTATAATGATTCATGAAAAATTCGCTGCTATTAATGTATGAGTTCAAAGTTTGTTAAACAGTCGTAAATACTTTTATAAGTTCATCGTGGGTACGTGTAAAAATATATATATAAAGTTAATAGACTTGATATTTTGAAGTATTAGTTATAATATTAATATTCTGATATTTAAAAATATATTCAAAATACGTGCATAAATACGGTAACGTTGTATACTATACACTCCTATAATGCATTTTGTTTTCCACGATGTAAATATTATTACCTATTATTAGACAGTGACGTACGGACATTTGTATCTAATTGTTGAACCGCATTTGGTACATTCGAATAGCATGTGTGTATTTTAAATTTTCATAACAAATATAATAAGATAGTGATTTATCACAGTCATTACAAAGACGTAATAAGAGAATATTTTTACTGTCCGAGTTTTCATTATATGAGAATTGTAAGAATTTAACAAGCAAAATGACGGTTATGCAGCATTCTTTACTAGGAAACTGCTTAAGAGCTTGAGATTCGGCATTGATTTTCAACACAAACGGTAGTTAATACATTATGGCATAAGGTTCCTATGATAGGTTAGGCAGATGGTAGCAAGAACGAACCCTGCTCCGGCTGGTCAGTCGGCGGTGCTTTGATTAACACGGCCGTCCAAATTTTTTTTTCCAATTTTTTTGATTTTAAAATCATTTTTAAATGACATTGAAAATTAAAGTTATTACTGTGTCTTATACGATAAATACACGTCTTGGATTTTCTTAATAATAAATTATTAAGGGCAAGGATTTATATGCAATAAAAAATTATAAAATATGCATTTTATTTACTAAAATATGCAAAAACAAATTTTTATTATTTCTAGAGTATTATTATTTATCATAATTCAAAATTTATTATTATTACATTAAAATATTAAATATTAGCTTATATTATATCATTATTACATGCTACTATAATGTGTTGTTTCATTAATTTTCAAATACAAACATCCAGCAATTTGAACGTAAAATACATTTATACTGACTAAAACTCCTTTCCACATCTCACGAGGTTATTGGTGCATATTTAAATAATTCGATTTATCTTGGAGTTAATCAATATCGATTTCTTGGATAGATAATTTTTATACTCTATATTTACAATTATTCGACGGATAAACCAAAAACTATCGATTTTATGAAAAAAAACCATTTAAAATTAACAATAAATTATAAAATTTTGAAAATTTAAGTTAAAAAAAGTCAAAATTCCAAAAATCTATAAAAATGAAATTATATGCATTGTGTTCAAAATATGCAAAAATATGCAAAAAAAAAATTGGTTCTATTTAAACGAGAATAAGCCAAATCGTGGACAAATCTGACAACCATTAAATTTGTACTTAAGGAAAAAACATGCAAATGCATATAAATCCTAACCCTAGTTATTATATATCAGGGATGGGCAACTTAAGTTACTAGAGGGCCAATGCGGGCCAGAAAGCAAAAAAAAAAAGGTTATCAAAATATACATTTTAATTAACATTTATTTTATCTATTATATAAAAATAAGTCCGGTTTTCCTCCCTGACGCTATAACTCCAGAACGCACGAACCGATTTCCACGGTTTTGCATTCGTTGGAAAGGTCTTGGGCTCCGTGAGGTTTATAGCAAAGAAAATTCAACAGAAAAGTGGGGAAATCGTTTTTCACATACAGCGCCATCTATTATACATAGCATGTACTTCAAACCAATAGCAACGGTGCGTGATAAAGTGTGTGACAGATAGTCATTATTCTCTGCTCAGTTAATTTCATTTAAGCTCAGTGTAAATTATGTGGATCGTGCATTTGAAGTTAAATTCAACACTCTGTCCATAGTCCAAAATGCCTAGAGAACGACGTGCGAACATCGGCCGCCGCACAAGACATGCAAGCCAGCAACAAGTCTATTCAAGGAACTTAAGAGAAGAAAAACAAAATATAATAAGAGAAAATGACCGATTGAGACATCGCGTGAGCACACTTGGAATCAATCAACAAAGAAATTCCAACGTCGCAAACAAGGAACCCCAGTTCCAGACTGGCCACAGGTGTTTTCAACTGATGCACTAGGTCGTATGTACACTGTTCATCCTAGAAACGATGAATGTTTTTATTTGCGACTGCTGTTAGTAAATGTACGTGGACCGAAATCATTTGCGCATTTGAAAACTGTGAATGGCCACCAATGCCAAACATATCGAGAAGCATGTCAACTATTGGGTTTGCTGGAGAACGATTCTCATTGGGATTTAACACTTGCAGATTCAGTTGTTTCATCAAATGCGTACCAAATACGAACGCTGTTCGCAATTATCATCACCACATGTTTTCCTTCACAACCAATTCAGTTATGGAACAAATACAAAGACGCCATATGTGAAGATATCTTGCATCGCTTGCGTATTCAAACGAATAATCCTGACATCCAAATAACCGATGAAATCTACAATGAAGGATTGATTCTGATTGAGGATCAATGCTTGACTATTGCAAACAAGCTACTGATTGAAGTAGGAATGATTGCGCCAAATCGATCGATGCACGATGCATTCAACCAAGAATTAAATCGAGAGCTGCAATACAATGTTGATACATTGCAGGAATTCGTTAGAAATAATGTTCCGTTGCTGAATGAACAGCAAAAACAAGTATACAAAACATTAATGCAAGCGGTGGACAATAATACTGGTGGTCTATTCTTCCTGGATGCACCTGGAGGAACAGGGAAAACATTTGTCATTTCATTTATTTTGGCCACTATTCGATCAAGATGTGACATAGCTTTGGCGTTAGCATCATCTGGAATTGCGGCGACTCTTCTAGATGGCGGTCGTACTGCACATTCTGCGCTTAAGTTGCCACTCAATTTAAACACAATTGATACTCCAACGTGCAATATTTCCCGATCCAGTGCAATGGGAAAATTGTTAATGCAATGCAAGCTCATTGTTTGGGATGAGTGCACAATAGCACATAAGAAATCACTTGAAGCACTTAACTTCACACTGAAGGATCTTCGGAGAAATAACAACATCTTTGGCGGCTTGATGATATTGTTGGCAGGCGATTTCAGGCAGACGTTGCCAGTAGTTCCCCGTGGAACGCCTGCAGATGAATTGAATGCTTGCCTAAAGGCATCACCTTTATGGAATAACGTAAAAACATTATCGCTAACCACTAATATGAGAGTTCAACTTCAAAATGATCAAAATGCTGCACAATTTTCCAAACAATTGTTAGATCTTGGAAATGGAAAAGTCCCAGTTGATGCGACATCTGGATTAATTACTCTTACCAACGACTTTTGCCGATTTGTAGACACTCAATTAGTTCTTATTGAAAATGTTTTCCCAAACATTAGTGAGAATTATAAGAATTATGCTTGGTTAAGTCAACGAGCAATTCTTGCAGCAAAAAATAATGATGTCCACGCACTGAATTTCACCATTCAATCAAAAATTGCTGGCGATTTGGTGACATACAAATCCGTTGATTCAATAACAAATCCCGATGATGTAGTAAATTATCCAACGGAGTTTTTGAACTCTCTGGAGATACCAGGATTTCCACCACATAACTTGCAACTGAAAGTTGGTACAGTTATTTTGATACTGCGTAATTTGAATCCACCGCGACTTTGCAACGGTACTCGACTTTCGGTAAAGAGACTTATGCCGAATTTAATTGAGGCAACCATTATTAACGGAAAGTACGCAGGTGAAAATGTATGTATTCCTCGAATACCAATGATTCCGACTGATCTTCCGTTTGACTTCAAACGATTGCAATTCCCAGTTCGCCTTGCGTTCGCAATGACAATTAATAAGTCGCAAGGCCAATCGCTTAGTGTTTGCGTGATAAATTTGGAAAATCATTGTTTTTCACATGGACAGTTATACGTTGCGTGTTCACGAGTTGGGAAACCATCCGCTTTGTTTGTGTTAACGTCAGACCAAAAAACAAAAAATGTGGTTTACCAAAGAGCACTACAATGAAACAATTAAATAACACTTCATTTTAGTAGGTAATTGAAATGAATTTATTACTGTTGTGAAATGAAATAAATATTTTCCTTTTCAAATATATAACAAAAAAAATTTTTTTTCTTTATCTTTTAATCACCAAACGAAATGTTACATAAAACGAATCTGGTGGCGAAACGGAGTTCGCCGGGTCTGCTAGTTAATAATATATAAATAGGTAGTCATTCTACCATAAGGTGTTAAAATTTCTGTTCTCGTCATCAATTTTACTTTTTTGCGGATATTCTTTACCTCTAAAATACGAAAAAAATTTTCAACGACAGCACGATACGAATGTACTAATAGCTATGGTTAAAAGCTATACATACGTGTGTGTATATACATATACTATATTATGAAATTTAGATATTTAATGATGTTCAATGCCAGATAACAATTATTATATATTGACAAGATAGTTTATATATATAGATTATAGAATAATAGACGATAAACTTTAACATTGTATGATGTGATTTTGAAATGTAGGACGGCCAGGACGAGCCAGATAAAATATACTCATCCCTGTTATGTATAATAAATACACATATCTACATTATCTACGTGTTTTTGTAGGACTACAACGCTCTTTTGATGTACGAATCTTTTATTTATAATTAATTAATGTATTACTTACAATAAATACAGTACTACTAATCGGTTTATCTGAGATAAGAATAAGCGTTACAGGGTGATATGTAGGTATTTTCTACAGGCCAATTTTATGATGATCATCATTATTCATTACTTTAATATCACCTTAATGTACCTATTTACACTGTTATATTATATTACATTAAATTTAATGAATTATACGATACTGTTTTAAGTTGTACTATCTATCATGATAGTTGAGTGGGATTCGGGAAATCATAGAATTAAGGACTGTGTGATCTAACTTCGGCTATATAAAAACTATATTAGTTTTAAAACAGATTTACCTCAGGAGTAACAACTATTTCGGAAATAGCACTCTGTATACTTGTGTACATTGCAACATAATCTTGTTTCAGTTTCCAAAGATATCTAAATATTATAGTAAATAATTCAATCCTATTAATGTATGGACTTTTCGAATTGTCTCTCAGTTTTTTAAGTTGTTCAAATATATCATTTTCTTTGATCTCTGTTTTGTCAAAATATTTTAATATCGTTTTATTTGGTGTATCCCGAATCCAACCACCAGGTGTATTCGAAAGTTCCCAATTATCAATAGATAATAGCACCTGAAAATAATATTTTGTTAATTAATTATATTGCCAATTTAAAATTTGATAAACATAAATGTATTTTTTTCATAGGAGTTTTTGAGAAAAAAAATGAGTTGTATGATAAGTTCTGTAAGTGATTCAAGAATTTGTATATTAAAATAATATCATTTTAATTGAATTGGTAGTGATAGGTAATTGATCTTATTGCGATTTTAAAATAGTAATCATTTATTTTAAAAACTAGCCACTTACGAGATACAAATTGAGAGTTAAATTATTTTTAATCAGTGTAAAATAAATTATAAAATAATCTTTTTGTTAATGGTAGGTATGTTTTAAGTTAAGTGTATAGAATGTTTTTTATGATTGTAACAATAAATAATTCAGTTATTTGTGTGGTGACATTAGATTTTTTTATGTTGTATGTAGTGATTATAAATAAATATATATATATATATTTCCATTGACATTAGTATTACTAGAGATTAATTTCAAATCTTTCAACAATAACATAACCAAATACTTAGGTCAATGTAAAAATAGATATAGGTAGCAGGAATAATCTCTTAGAAAAATCAACTAAATTAATTCAAAAGAAAATATGTCATTTTAAATTGTAATTTAAACACTACACGATTTTATTGAGCAAGTAAAATTGTTTTTTTTTTTTTTTATTTATAACAATACAACCAATTAAAACCGAATTGTATACACGAAACACATTATTAAACATAATTAGTTTTGAAATTTTTAAACTTATTTTTTAGTGTTATTGATATGAAAAAAAAAATATAAAAAAATTATAAATACCTAACAGACTATAAACAATAGGTAATAACTTTTTTGTATCTCGTTAAAATGTGTGCAATATTGTATACTTATTCCCTTAAAAATTTAGTTTCTTAAATGTAACTTTTACCTAGTGATTATTTTTCGTTTTATTCAATATAATTTTATAATTATTATAGATACAATAAAATGCTATGTATCTACAGAGGAGTCATGGAAACGAATGTATGTTATAATAAATTAGTACCTAGGTACTTAAAAATAATAATTTATTTAATTTCTATTAAATATCATGAAAATTGAAAATTGATGAATCAAACTCATGAAAAAGGATGTGTGTGAAATCCTTTTTACTACTTAATTTTGTTTAAAAAAAGTGTTTTCTAGATATTACTGAATTTGGCATTTGAATTATGATATAGGGTCATATATTATTATAAAATATTTAAAATAAAATAAAATATCTCAACATTTTAGTATTGTGCAAAATGCAAATATAAATTAAACATCTTAAGACTAATTACTTTGCTTTTTTGTTTAGCTTTTAGGTATATAAAATGTTCATCATTGACTAATTGTTCATTGCCGGACACATCTTTAAATTTGAATGCCATTCTATCTGCATTATTTTTAGCTTCATTCAATAATGGTGTATAGGTACAAGATTCTGAATGATCACTCTTTACTTCAAACAATTCCATCAACCACTTATAGGCAATAAAAAGATTTTTTACTTTTTCACTTATATTGTTATATATTGTTTTAGCGAGTTGATTATCCTTTTTCTTTATTTTATTTTTTTCATCTTGAAATTTGGTGTAATCAATCAGTAATTCCATTGCTTGAAAATAAAAAAAATAATAGTATGTTAGATTCTAAACGAAGTGAAGAATGTATTGATTTTACAATGATGTGTGTTTTTTTTTTTTTTGTGTGTCTGTGTACAGCAAAACTAGTCGAAATAATGCTCCAATTTCAAACAATGGGGGTGGTTTCCGATGTAAAAGTGAATATCCTTGGTGCATTATAGAGGTAAAAGTTAACATTTTCCAACAGTTTTCAAAAAAATCGAGAAAAACAAAAAAAAAATGACGGAAAAACGGCAATTTTTACGCAAAACCAGTTTTCGACTAAAAACTAATCACTGAAAATACTTGAAATTTTCACCAAATGTTAATGTCAGTGGTATCCGTATGTAGTTAAATTTTCAAAAAATTTTGACTTTTTTGAGTTATTTATAGACCACTGAAATTTTCGATTTTTTTGAGAAATTTCTTTTAAAACGTCAATAAAAAATTTTTGGATGACCAAAAAGTTTTAAAAATTTAATACAAGGTTCCTTATGAGTTGTTTTTAATGTAGCTAAAAAAAATTAAAAATCATTAGTCACAATTTTTTTTTATAAGAGTTTATAGTTCAAATTTTTACGAAATCTGTCGAAAACGCGAAAATTTGTAAGTAATTTTGAAGTTGAAAAATCATAAAACTTTTTTCTTTTTTAACTAAGGTTTGAAAATTTGGTACAAGGTTCTCCATACATTTTTCTTCAAATATCTGTAAAAAAAACTCTACCGTATTCAGACTAAATAACGATTTATCCTCAAACGATTTTAAATATTTGTTATTATTCAAAAAGTATAAGTCGTAGATACATGAAAATTTTAACAGTTATTAAGATTAGCGTTTTCTTTACGTGATTTAATTTTCAAAATATTTTGACTTTTTTTGAGCTATTTATAGACAACTGAAATTTTCAATTTTTCTGAAAATTGTTTTTTTATGTGTCGGTAAAATTTTTTTGGCCCTATCAAAATACTTGAAAATTTAATGCAAAGTTCCTCATAAGTTATTATTATAGTGATTAAAAAATTATAAGAATACATAGGCACAATTTTTTTTTTATTAGCATTTGAAGTTCAACGTCAAAATTATGAATATTTGCAAATTATTTTGTAGGTATAATTCATAAAAATGTTTGTATAGGTAGCTAAGAGTTGAAAATTTAATACAAGGTTTTTCATAAGTTTAGCTTACAATTATTATAAAAGAACTTAAATTTTGTTGTATTCAGGCCATTAAAACATAAATCACCTTTTTCACCAACCACTAGAAATTATATCCTAGGCTGACAAATCATCTTCGTTCAGAATCGTTTTTCGTATACAATGATAATTATCATTGGATTCAAATTTAACACTCCTATAATATATAATAATGATCCATACGGCACCTAATGTACAGCAGAGCGGTACTCACTTGCCCGCTTTTTTTAATTGATTATTATAATTCTATGAATTCAACAATGTATAAATAACGTACCAAATTAATAATATTTTTTAAATAAAAACAACTAAGGGAATTACGAATAAATGTGTAGGTACTAGGTATCTATGACTTGTATTTAAAATAACTACTTTATTTATTATTAACTAAGGTAACTAAGGTTACTAAAGTGGTACCCGCCGTTTTTCCCGAATCGAAATTCCCGAATGAACTTTTTCCCGAATGTCGTTTTATCCGAAAATCCGAAAACCCGAAACCTTTTTTCCCGAACGACTTTTTCCCGACGGTTATTGTTCCCGAAATAAAAATTTTTAAAAATTTAAAAATGTTGTTATAACTGTGAGCTGTAATGACTAGGTATGTATTTTCTATACATTATAACTAAAATACAGCTGTTGCTATACATTCTAATCTTTTCTAATCTTTTCTAATCTTTTTTTTCTCCGTGCGATAAACGGGCACATGTAGAATCGCATGTTTGCCATTATTGCACTTTACCGTCGCTGATTTATATTTTACACCGATATTATTATTATTATTATTATCGTTTGTATCTTTTATCTATGGTATACAAGTAAAACGTAATCGTTGTAATCGTAAAGCCGCGTTATTCGAGTGCTATCGACCGTCGTTATACTTTCCAGTGCATTTTATTGTAAATAATATAAGATTATATACTTAGCAAAATCATTTTAATTTAATTTTAATCTATCACCATGGCTGAAATTAAAATTTTGGGTGAAACAAAATTAATTTGTGGAGGTTTTATTTATGTGCGTTCTAAATTACCAGTCAACGGTAAAACATACTGGGAATGTCAAAAGTTACGTAAAAAAGAGTGCAAAGCAAGAGTTATTACTGCGTTCAATATTTTTGAAAATAAAAATTATTTTGTACGAGAACCAACGTTGGACGATCACGAACATGTTCCCAACCAAGAAGAGTGTGAAGCAGAGATCATCAAATATTCTTTGAAGCGGAAAGCTGAGGACCAACCACAACTACCACCTGCTCAAATATTACGTACAGAGATGGCTGGCTTATCTGACGGGGTTCTCAGTCAACTACCTAACCGTGATAATTTAAAAAAATCAATGCGTAAAGTCCGGAGGTATTTATTTTTTTCAAATTTCCACGAATCCAATTTAATTTTTATGTATTTTACACATACCTAAGGAAAAATTTGCCACCCAATCCAAAAACACTTAATGACTTTGGTACTCTTCCCGATCGGTATCAAAAGACGCTTACGGGTGAACATTTTTTAATTTACGATTCACTTGATGATGATTCCGTCAATGAAGGTAAAGTCGTTGTGTTCTCGACTCGGAGAAATTTAGAATTATTGGCCCGGAGTGATTGCTGGTTTTTAGACGGGACTTTTAAGGTTTGATGGATTTTATTATATTTATTAGTTTATTACCTAGGTATATGTCTATGATGTGTTAATCAGTGGTGTATTGGTACGGGTACGCCGGTATACGCCGTATACGTCGCGAGCGTCGCGGCGAACAACGGTGTCCGGGTGTCATGACGCGGCGTTTAACAAAAATGTCTCTTAAGATTTTTAATATTTGAAAAATTAAACGTTTTATTGAAATTCTGATACTTGCATCGTCTTTAACACATAAAATCACACATTGCTACGTAAATTAAATTTCAAAAATAAAATTTTTAGGTGGGTAAATCGTTGTGTGAAGCGAGCAACTTTTACACGTATGAGATAGGCAATTCCGACGAGTAAGGCCCAATGACGTCACGCGGCTATTCTTCATTTCTTAATATCTCTTAATTATCTCTTATTAATATCTCTTATTTATCTATTGAAGTAGGCATTGTATGTAATTATATAACAATATGATTTTGTTTCATAATTCTTAGGTGTGTCCCACTATTTTCACACAAGTTTTCACGATTCTGGGAACATGCAAACAACACGATGCTCATGACACAGTTGCTATTCCATTTGTCTATGCACTGTTGTCGTCAAAAGAAACGGTTCAGTATGCCACTGTGCTAAAAGCAGTACAATCTTCATTTAACGAACACAGGATTGTTTGTGAACCGGCTAAGATCATGACTGACTTTGAAAAATCTATAATCAACGCTTGTCAAGAAGTTTATCCAAATTGTCCTCTCAGTTGTTGCTTTTTTCATTTCGGTCAATCAATGTATCGACAAATTCAATCTGTTGGTCTTCAAGCCACATACAATGACCCTGATGATCGTTCATTAAAAATGTACAGTCATATGATGCTAGCGTTGGCATTCGTACCTTTGGCTGAAGTACCTCGCATTTTCTCGCTTTTGAAAAATGACGCGCCTGAAGATTTATTACCAATTTTGGAATATTTTGAAAAAAATTATGTTGTAGGAGTAATAGCTAGAGGGCGAAGACGAGGAATTCTTCCACGTTATCCGCCAGAAATTTGGAATCAGCACCAAGCCGCTCTAACTGGTTCACACAAAACCAACAATGTAAGTGAGGGGTGGCACAATCGCTTCCAGCTTGTTATTGGAAAACATCATCCAGATCTTTACTCCGCTCTCGGTGAGATCCAAAAAGAACAAGCTGATGCTGAGATAATGATCGCGGAGCTGAGTTTAGGACGAAAAGTTAGAGCACAGCCAAAAAGAAAATGGCGGGATTTTCAAAAACGAATAATGTCCATTACTGCTGAATTTAATACATACCAGCCGTTACAATTTCTGAGGGCAATCGCACATAATATTGTTTTGTAATTTTGTTTTTAACGATTTATTATGTTATTATACTTTTTAGTTTTTTTTTAAATAATTTTTATTTTTATATGCATATAATTTGTCGATTTTAAAATATTCAACGATAACGCAACAGCATTTATTATGTTATTATAATTTTTAGTTTTTTTTAAATAATTTTTATTTTTATATGCATTATAATTTGTCGATTTTAAAATATTTAATGATAACGCCACAGCATTTATTATATTATTATACTTTTTTTTAAATTATTTTTATTTTTTATATGCATTACAATATATCGATTTTAAAATCGATTCGGGTAAAAGGTGTTCGGTAAAAAAGGTTTCGGGTTTTCGGATTTTCGGATAAAATACCATTCGGGAAAAAGTCCATTCGGGAATTTTGATTCGGGAAAAATACCGGTAACCTACTAAAGTTACTAAAGTAACTAAGGTTACTTGGAGGTGAGTCAGAGGATAAAGTATTTAAGTATGTGATAAAATCAGGTTAAAACCAAGGCAAATATCAAAAATAATTTAAATATAATGTGTCTCAACCGAAAACTTAGAGCGTTGTACTAAGTATAGTCTGGTCAAATATCACGAATAGTCACAACTGTTGTGATTATCAAATAAATTAGTATGGCAATATCACATTATACACGTAATAATAATTATGCTTTTATGTTAAAAAAATTTTATTTCTAATAAAAACGAAACAGTATGCCTACTATTTATGAATTTTCATCACTAAATTTTCCGTGAATAGGAGTTGGATCTAAAACAAAAATAATTAAAACATACTCCAGCGTTTGAGGCAAAAACATAACCTACCATTATGAGTTAGGGGACTGATTTGAATGCTCTAAAGTAATAAAAATACCTTTAAAAAATATGATTTAATGCACTAATAACAGAAATAATTTTTAAAAATGCACTAAAAAAATGCTCTTAAAATTATTTTTTACTTTGAATAAATGTGTTCAATTATATTCATAAAAACTCTTATTCATAGGTATTAATTATTCATATAATTTTCAGCATCTTCTAGTTTTACTATCTTTTTATTATCCAGAAAATTATTTAAAAATAATGAATAATATTATACAATTTCTGTTGTATGTGTGTATATTGTATATACCTAGTGCCTACACGTTTCTACAATAATTTCGTCTGGCGTAACATTTTTCCGATCATTAAAAACATAATAAATATTTATTTTTATTCTTTTAGAATGAATGTTAACTGAATGTTATTCATTCTAATATAAAAACGACTTAAAAACATAAAAATGCACTAAAAATATCAAAAAATACAAAATAAAAGTTATATTTTTTAATTTTTTGATGTATGAAATGAATTTTGTGTTTGGAGAGCAATATTTTCGGTCTTACAGAAAAAAATGCAATTGGCATTAATATCCGTTCCCTAATTATGATTTATATTTTAATGTATATTTTTAGTGATTGCATACAATATACCTTGTGAAAATAACCATTAATATCTAGACTAGGTAGTTTGTCAGTCAGTCATTTAATATAGATTGTGATATCTAAAAATATTGGGCTGTATTACATAATACATTAATATATTAATTATATTTGTATATATTTTACTGTTATTCAATTTTTGATTCAATACAATTATGGAATTTGAGTCAATCTAAATCAATTTGTATGCATACATAAGACAATATTTGTAACTGTAATATGAAAATAATATGTTAATTTTCTAGATCTTTATTCAAAGTTTTGTGTTAGTAAATTAACAAAAATTCACGATTTAAATCATGAATGGTAAATTATCGATACAAAACAGTGATGAATAGTTTAATAATGATTGATGTAGAAACGTCCTAATTTCAAAATATATATTATCAAGACCATAAAGATAGTATATTATTGCACTTTGCAGTAGACATACCTTCATCGAATTTACTTAAATGGATTTTGTAATTATATGATGCAGTGTTGATGTTGATGTCTAAAACCGTACTCAAAATTAAATGTAATACATTTTCGTTAATAATATGATTATCTGTCGTTAGTTCCTGAAACAATGTAAATATTAAGCAATATAATCATACACTTATAAACTACCAGGTAGTTATAATTGTGTACTCAAATCAAAGTTTCTACATTTAAAGTTTAATTTAAATTATATTTGTAAAAATCTTACTGTTTTAAGCATAGCTATTACATCAGCTGTGTTCATATTGTATAAAAAATGTAATTTATTTATGATTGTGGACTCAATACCTAAAAAATACATAGGTAATCATGAAATAATTGAATTGAGTAAGTTAGTTATAAATAATAGATATTAGTGTAATTATTTTTAATCAATGATATATCAATGTATTCAAATAATATTCAATAATAAAAAATTTAAATAAGCAAATATTTTATTAGATACTGATTTTTTGTATTGCCTTTACACGGAACTTATTGTTGTTAAACGAATAAACAATTGTATCTTAAATATAAAAGGTTACTTTTTTAAAAAAAAAACCAAGACCTTTTTTTTTTAGATATTATTAAATCATACAGAAATTTGATGGAGTAAATGAAGTATAAATAATACTTAATGGTTTACTTATGTATAATTAATAATATAATACAATGTAGTACTAAATATCAATGTAGGTAGTCAAATATTATTCAATGATAAATAATTTTAGTTAATATTTTATTATTGATATCTTACTTTGCTTTATATGGGACTAAGTATTGTTAAATGAATATTAATATATTTATTTTCAAAAAACGTTGTCGCACCGTCGCGGAGCTATTGAGTCGGCTTTCGTAAGCTGGCCGCGCGGTACTTGCGACGTGCAGATAATATTTGACAGGAAGAAAATAGGGTGTAGAAAATAACTATAATTTAAATGTAGAGACGAGACAACGAACATCTATTACTGTGAAATAAATTAAGTATAATATTTACTAGAGGTGGGGGGTATGATCATACCTAACAAAATATTGATATAAAGATATACTAATAATAATACAAATATGTGACACAATGTGTCGATCATATACAATTAACCACGATGTAGAGAAGATAAAGTGACACCACTTCCCTATCTCACAATGTAAAAAAAATGGATGCCAAAATGTACAGGTTGTAACCAGGAGTTCGGAAATCTCTCAACAGAGTACGCCACTATTCGCCCGGAGGCCTATTTTATTTTAAGTTGTTATACGACAATGTATTATTAAATATTTGAAAATATATTTAAATGTAAATATAATGTTTATAATATGAATATAAAATAAGAGGAATATATTATTATTTTATAGATGTAATACAAGCTAATATTATTGTATCAATCATATAATGTTAAATAGATATAAATGATGTTATTGAACATTAATTTAAATAAATACAATTTTCTAATATTAGTTTATTTATTTGTAAATACCAGTAATAAAATTAGTTACAAAGCAATTGAATGATCATGATTTATGGTTTAGATAAGATAATTTACCACAACTTTGATGATTTTAAACAACATTAAAGTTTTAAACCTTGTTTATATATTCAGTTGTGAAAATAAAAATAATTTTAACAATGCCAAAAAAGTGTTATGTACCTGGGTGTAAAACAGGTTATGCTAGCGAGTCAAAAAAATTAAAATTGAGTAATGAAAAAACCCCAACATTATTTAGTTCACCAAAGGTATTTAAATTTTATTTATTTTTCAAGTTGATAATTTATTGGTCCTTCTAAAGATGTGTGTGTTGCTATATTATTACTTACACATTTATAAATTGAATTCATAGAGATTTCCATTTATAATACATAATATTAATATACCAATAAATTACACTTATTATAATATCGATAAAATCATTTAATATAAATTATAAATCATAATTTAGGATGATAAAACTCGAGAAGTTTGGAATAAAAGTACAATAGAAAATACAGCTAGAGAAAAAAATAAAAAACAAAAAAAAACCAGCCAAGCAATCAAAATTATAATATATATAATTACAAAATGAAAAAGATATTTTTAATTTTAATTTTATAATACTACATTTTACCAACCCATTATAGTTTTATTTTTAGATAATTATTAATACTTACTTAATAATTGTTAGTTTTTCATTATTTTAATAATTATACAAGTAGCATGTAAAAAAATGTTTATTTATTAGTTAATAAGTTATTGATATATTTTAATATTACTAATTTAATGTTTCATGACTCCTGTCTGACTAATTGATAAATATAAATATTAGTGAAATGTAAATAGAAGGTAGGTATTCCTATTCTATTATTTTAATTATAGAAAATAGTTCTTACCATTGATATAAACATATTGAAATATGATTTATAAAACTATTTATAGTCAGTGAATCATGTTTAACACTTGGTAAGTTTTAACTTCAAAATCTTACATTTTTTTATAAAGAAAATCCTAAATCCTAAAAAAACCTCATGATTTTACGTGCAACAAAAAGGTAAAATAGACCTCCGGGCGAATGGTGGCGCTACCTATCGCGCTCCCGATGTACTATCAAACTGCCGTCCAAATTGGCATCCAGAATATTTACGAGTGGTATCACCTTATCTTCTCTACATCGTGAAATTAACTAATGACAACAAAAAGATTAATGTTATCTGGTGGTGATAAGCTGATAAGGACTGAACAGCTGACGCTTGCTGCGGCGGCCTCCGGTGCTGCTACCAACTGACTGGATATCCGGACGGCGTTTCAGCAAACTAAGCAGTTAGCACTATTGTAGCCGGCTGCCCGAACGAGCACCAGCGTGTGCACGGGAGCGGGTGGAATGTGCCGAAACCTTGTGGTAAAAGGCGGATGAGCGTTGTTCGGCAGGCTATAACAGACGCGGACAACGGCACCGTGGCACGACACGTGACACAAACACGCAGAAATAATACGACACACGTAGCACTAGGGGCGCACGGGAGCGGACGTTATCGAATAGGGAGCGATTCTTAACACAAACGTGGCACGGTGGAACAAACGGGTCACGATCTGGCCCACGAACGACAAATGGATGGCTGTCTATCACGGCGATACAAACAGCAAGCACGAGCGGAGGAGAAAAAAGACGGTCGGACTGCAAATCCGTCGAACACCAAAAAACCCCACGGGATGATAGAAACAGGCAGAGACACGACACGCGTCACGCATATCATCAAGACTGGTTGGCGCAGCGTTATTGTTCGCATTAGTTAGCGACGGAGGGCACCACATGCGCGACGAGGGTGGGACGGGAGGAACTCGGTCTAGAGTCGTGGTAACCTAACCAAAATGGCGCCCAAACAAACGTATATTTTTTATTTAAAACTATTTTTATATAGATATATATGTATATATATACATATATATATATTATTAACAATTATAATATTATTCATGATATAATAATATATTACTTGTTATTTCTGTATTACTATTATATTTATTCAATTCTTTACACATATCCTCATTGTAATCTGTCATTTCTATGCATGGTTTAACAATATGGTCCAATGCTAATTGAGTTGCTTTATAGTTTAATAATCTATCCTGAAAATGTTATAAAATTTTTTAGAGAAATATTAGTACTGACATGAAACTACTAAAGTATAAACAGTTTAGCAAAGCCCAAACACCATCCCTGGAGATCTTAGATCTGATTGCATGATCACCATTTAATAATATGAACACTATTTGCTTAATTAATTATTAGTTCAAATAAGTATAAAATTTAACAGTCAATTGGTCTTTTTCAAAATAATATATGTAGCATATAAAAATAATTTTTCGTCGTAATTTGTTTAAAAAAAAATATGTGTACAAATAATTATAAGTTATAAATAATAATATATGTGAAAAACATTTTAAGTTGTGAGCTATCATCGTTGGTACATATTCATCAATGTTCTATTATCAAATGTTTTACATAATACATATTGCATTTATCCTTTCAGCGGTGTCATTATACTTCCTCCATTTTCTAGCGATTTCTAAACCATTATGCAATCCTTCTATTGATTGGTTTGTGGAAAGTTATATTCATTTTATGCAATTTTAAATTGTAATCAAATAATTTGAATTTTTTCTTTTTCTGTCCATTTTGCCAACCCGTGTTTCTTCAAACTAGTTAAGTAATCGTGATAAATCAGATTCCAGTTTTCGGTGAAAAGGAGTGTCAATCCAATGTTTAAAACATCTAATAAGTAAAAACAGAATCAACAGGAACATATGCTAAGGCGTCTAATTTAATTTATTTCAAATGCTAAAATTGGATTTTCTTTGTATTGTTTTGATAAACCACATTCTTGAATGATCTCCAAAGAGATTGTGCAAAGTGAAAATGACAATCACGAATTTTGATATCACCGAATTCTTTTTTGAAAGCATTAATTGCTGTATTTCAAAATCTAACATGATGGTTTTTGATTTTAAGTTGCTGTTTAATGTTTTTAGGCATTGTAATAAACGAATATATGTTTTTTTTTTATTTGATAAAAGTGCATACACCGAAGGTAAAACTTTTTAAGATTGAATTCCGTGAATAGTAAATGGTTGAGTAAAAATAGACGGGGAGTATGAAAATGTTCCATTTGCATATCAATGATCGCATTCAGACATTTTTTGCAAATTTTTTTCCGTGGGAAATAGAAGAAAACGATCTCAGGTTTCCTGTTCATCACCGAAAGAATTAAATAGTATAAATGACTTCACACCTGGTATTACAAGATCATATTATAGTGATTGAGGTTTTTGCTGTATTTTCGCGTTATTTTACGCGCAGAATAGTAATTTTCATTTATCGTACGTCGGGCATTTGACCGGAAACTGCTATTCTATTTAACTAAAATATTTAAAATTATATTAGATTATAAAATGTATTATACTATAAACATTTAGTTATTGATTATTAATCATTATTATTATCTTTAAAGTAATAATTGCTACAACAGATTGAGTATCTACTGTAGAGTTCAATATTCTTAGCAAGCTCCTTTAAACTTCCTTTTACGCTTTTGGCAATGTCCGGCAAATGAATATGTGCTATTTAGGTTAAATTAAAAAAATTAAAAAAGAATATTTACCTGAATATATTATTATTGCTTTAATTTTTTTTTACATTTTTAACATATTCTTAAATAGTTTTTCCTCTTTCACTTTAAGACCTAATATAATCTAGAGTCATGTTAAATGTATTTTTTTGTATTTTTGCGTTATCTATACAAATAGCACTAGACTACACCGTCTATCATAGTCAACTGAAACACAATGCACTCCTGTATGTAGTACAGACTATAGAGGCAACATATTATTTTTATTCCAGATAAATAACTAAATAAAATAATAATATAAATAAAATTTATTATCATAACATACTATAATCGTATAGATATTGTGCAATACCTAATAAAGCTGGATGTAAATAAATACATGCTATTATTCAACTTAATAGCAAAACCTATAATAATAATTATTGTAAATTTATAGGTTCATACATAGGTAACTTTCTTAAAGTAATATTTTTGTTTCGCGACGAAAATATACTTCGACCTATTTACCAAGCGATCATAAGCGATCGTAAGCGACGTAAGATCATTAAACATTACAAGGTACGAGGATCTCCTACCCCATGTGATGTCTCCATCTTACAGTTTACACGCATGTAAGATCAAAACATACTTTAAAATCATAATATAAATGGAAATCTACGTGCGATTCTAGATAATAGTTTTACCTTTAAATTTTATAATAGGTCAATTTACTCTAATGTCAAAACTAACGGCATTCTATTGAAACTAGTGAACAAAAATTTGCTATGTTATACGTAAACAATACATACGGGCAAAGCGTCATTTAATAAATCAAACAAAATTATTTTAACTTATTAAACTATATAACTTATTTTAGATTCTGAACTCTCTTAAGATAAACATTTTTCAAAAATTTTCAAAAAAAAGTGACGGAAAACGGGAATTTTTAAGCAAAATAAGTTTTTGACCAAATCAATTTTTTTATATCGTTGTAACTCTATAATAATGAACCACTGTAAATACTTGAAATGTTGAATAATAGTATTAATATTAGTATTTATTAATGTTAGTCTATATAAAGTTAAATTTCTAAAATATTTTGACTTTTTTGAACTATTCATAGACAACTGAAATTTTCAATTTTCCTCATTTTTTAATTTTTTTTTGAAGTGTCGATTTAAAAAAATTTGGATCACCAAAAACTTGACAATTTAATGCAAGGTTTCTTATGAGCTTTTCTTATTGTATTTAAAAAAAAATCAAAAATCGTTAATCACAATTTTCTTTTATAAGCGTTTATAGTTCAAATTTTTATGAAATTTGTCAAAATCGCGAAAATTTGCAAGTAATTTTGTAGTTAAAAATCATAAAATCTTTTTTATTTATATCTTATGTTAAAAATTCAACATTAAGTTTTCTATAAGTTTTCCTTCAAATAACTTTAGAGAGAACTCGAATCATCATTATAGGAAAAATGTTATGTGCGTATGAATTTTACATTTTTATGAAATTGCGTAGCGATAACGATTTATCCTCAAACGATTTTAAATATTTGTTATTTTTTAAAAAGTATTAGTCATAGATACTTGAAGATTTCACCAGTTTTTAGGTTGGTACATTGATTAAATATACATAGATAGGCCACGCTATGTGATTTATTGGCATCGATTTTTGAATGGATTTGGATCTGAAATATTTTAGTTCTGGATTTCTGCCACCAGGTGGTGATTTGATTTTAGATTTTAACTCGTTGCAACTATGATCACTCGATCAATGGTTCGAATTTTACAATGGGTATGATAAAATGATAAATTGATAAGCGAAAATATAATTCTATAAAATTATATTTGCATTATTGACAAATGTCAAATATCAATCATATCGATTTATGAATTTTATGCGTCTGTTGGGTATTAAATTTAATATTAATTTTGTAATAACAATAACTAAACCTGGGAGGCTGGGAATAAGTATTAACAC
Source organism: Aphis gossypii (assembly GCF_020184175.1). Lineage (NCBI taxonomy): Eukaryota > Metazoa > Arthropoda > Insecta > Hemiptera > Aphididae > Aphis > Aphis gossypii. Next base: position 1,925,404 of record NC_065533.1, read on the forward strand.
AACATCAAAATGTCTCGTGGAAACAAATGTGTTTATTATTTATGTGGGAAGAATCCAAGACATAATTCAAACTTAAGTTTATTTGGATTTCCAAAAGATTTAGAAAGATCGAGACAATGGATTACAAATTCTGGTAAATACGTGATACCAATTATTTTGTTGCAAAACATTGTTAAACAAATTTTAATTAAATTACAAATTATAATATTTAATATTATAATATATCTACTGTATGCCAGTATATGTTATTTTCTATGAGTATGTATAGACGATCTAATATCTATATCAGTAAAATTTCATTGATATTTAACTTTGAGAGTGGTTTCTGGTAGAAAATTGGGTGTAGTTGGTTAACATTAATCAAATTTAAAATATTTTTTAAAACTATTAGTAAAAACAAAGGTAATTATCACTGCTGTACAGTGTACAGCATTGAATGGACCACTACAATGGATGTGTTAAGCAAGGGCGTATTTCTGGGGGGGGGGGGGGGGCGATGGGGCGATCGCCCTCCCCAGAGCCTCTGTTTTTATTTCTATTTAATAGTACCTACTTTAATATTTTCGTAATTATATGTAATTATGATACAATAAGTGTACACCGAATAAAGTAAAATAATTAAACATTTTAGAATAGCGCTCTTAGTTGTTTAAATAGGTTAACATATACATTTTTGTATTTTTGGTTTTTTTTTAAATTGTATCAATAAGTCGCCCCCCCCCCCCTTGAAAATAGAGCCAGAGACGCTCTTGGTGTTAAGTTTGATTTAATTGATATATTATTGTATCATTGATCATATATAAAATTTTGTTTATTTTATTATATATATAATTTATTAATGATTGTATACAAAAAACAATTCTGAGCCAAAATATTTTTTTATTTTATTTTATTTATATTTGCCTTGCTCAGAATCTAAAATGAATATATCTATATCAATTTATTTTGTTTTTATTTTACCAAATTATATTAAACCAAATATAATTTATATGAATAATTAAAATTATTATTCATTATTATTCAATCCAAAGAAATGTATTGTTTGAATTTCATAATATTTAATATTATAATTTCTATGACTGTTACAATATATAGGAAACTCAGATCTTATACATTTAGAAATTGAAGATTTAAGGAAAAAAAAGATTTGTTCTGATCACTTTTTATCTGACGATTATTCAAATTTCTCAAAAAAAATTTTAAAGCGAACTGCTGTACCAGTGCCATTTCATGTACGCTCGCCAAAAAAACAATACACTTATAAACCTCATGAGAACATGTGCAATTTAGATCCATCTTCTTCAAATTATGAATCAATTCCAGTGTCTCCTTCATTATTTAAAACAACTCCAGTTAAACAAAAATATTTTTCTACAAACTCTTCACTTATTGATAATTCTGATTCAAGTTGTCTTGACTTTAAATCACCAAAATCTATTCATTTTCAAACACCAACAAAAACTAATTTAACAATAGGATCAAATGACCACACACCAATTTTAACTCCAAAAACTCGATCATGGTTAGATAGTACACTTACTATGCCAGAATCTTCATCTAATTTTGAAAAACAAATTCAGAAACTAACAGAAACTACAAAAAAACAATTAAATGACTTACAAAAAATGAAAAAAAAACTGGAATTTAAACAAAAAGTGATAGCAAATAAACGTTCAACCATAGCAAAACTTAAAAAAAATCTCAAAAATTCAAGACATTTATTTAAAAACAAAAATATTTTTAATTCTTCAAGTTTTCCATCAACAGATTCTCAAACTCTAGTTAAAATGCAAATCCGTCAAAACATTAGCAAAAAACCATGGACAAACCTAGAAAAAGATTTTTCCCTTAGACTTTATTACAAGTCTCCATCAGCTTATAAATTTCTCAGATCAACAAAAATAAATTTACCTGGTTTAGCAACTATTAAACGTTGGGTTGGTGCTTCTAAGTTTAAGCCAGGTTTTAATTCTAATTTATATCAACAAATAAAAATGAAAGTTAGCTCAATGACATATGAAGAAACATTTTGTACCTTAATATTTGATGAAATGAAAATAAAACGATTTTTAGAATATTCAAAAGTTTTAGATATTGTAGAAGGTTTTGAAGATTTAGGAACATTTGGGAGGACTTCAGCCATGGCTAGTCAAGCCATGGTATTTATGATAAGAGGTATTTATTCATCATGGAAATTACCAGTATCATATTTTTTATCTTCTACGTCAATGAAAGCCACAACTCTATCAGAAATAATTTTAGAACAGATTAATCAGTTGATAAATTGTAAGCTCCAGGTGAAAGCTATTATATGTGATCAAGGACCTAACAATAGATCTGCTTTAACCAAACTTGGTTTTACTAAGGACAAACCCTGGATTGATGTAAATGGAAATAAAATATTTTCAGTTTATGACGTTCCACATCTTATAAAAAATATAAGAAATAATTTTTTAACCAGTGATTTAATATTTAAAAATAATAGAGTTTCTTTTCAAGATATAAAAAAAACATATATGATTGATAAACGTAGTTCAACTTCTCGCTCTCTTTTAAAAATTACTGACTCTCATATTAATCCTTGCCCTTTTAAAAAAATGTCTTGTAAACTTGCTTTACAAATATTTAGTAACTCAATGTATGCCACTATGCGTACTTGTATTATGACTCAAGAGTTAAAATCACCAACTGCTGCCCATACTGCTGAGTTTGTAAAAGAAATAAATAACTTATTTGATTGTTTGAATAGTCAATCTCTTTATTGTTCAAATCCTTATAAATGTGCTATTTCTGAAGAAAGACAATTAATACGTTTGCAGTTAGAAGAAGCTAAACAATGGTGTTCACAATTAAAAAAATGTAAAGGACATGGTCGGCCATATACTTTTGATGGTTTAGAGACTTAGAGTGGACAATAAATGCAATATTGGGCGTGTATGAAGAACAAAAGAAAATAGGTTTTCATTATTTGCTAACTGCAGGTGACATCAAGATGCGATTGAAAACACATTTTCAGTTTTTCAGCAAAAAGGTGGATATTCTAACAATCCAACTACAAGGACTTTTAGAATAACTTTTAAAATGATGACAAAAATGCATTTGATGAAACCTTCAATAGCTTCAAACTGTGAAGCCGATAGTGACCATAATATCTTAATAGTTGATTCACATACAAATGTATGGGAAAATAATGATAATAACGATGACTCAATGAATAGTTGTTCATCTTTATCTTTTTCATTTGATGATGATGAATCTATTGAAACTCCTGTAGTATCTCTTTCTAAGTGTTCTGATAGATATTTCAGTGGATATTTGGGTAAAAAATGCATTGAAAAGTTCAATTGTAAAAAATGTCAACAATTTATGCTAACAGCTACACCAATTAATTTTAGTGATGAAGAGTATTTAATTTTTTGTAGAGCATATGGATCAAAATCAGGTCACTTTGCCTTGAATGTACCTACAGATAATTTTACAAATTACATTTCACTATGTCAAAAATTACTGTCAAAAATTGTTTTAAAAAAACCGTATAAACTACAAATTGGATTAAGTATTAAAAAATCAATAATTAAAAATATATGGCCTAATTTTGATATTGATTTAGAATGTATCACTCACATAGAATTTGTTACAATGCATCTTATCCAATGTAAATTACTAAGAGATTTTAACTGAAAATCTAGAAATATGAAAGTTCAAACGTTATCTAAGTTGAAAATATTAAAAAATGTTTGATCCAATTTATAAAATGTATACCAAACAATGTATTTTTTTTAAATTGTATTTTGTTTTACTTAACCTATAACTATAAATTTTAAATTTTAATATTTTATATTATTATTAGTAATTATAATTAACCTGTTTTGAATTCTTTAAGTCTGGGTTTTTTTTATTGATTTTTTTCTGACTGCACAAACTATATTTCCCCCCACTTTTCTGGTCTTTAATAAGGAATTAAATATATAATAAATATATCATGAAACAACAAGGTAACAATTTTCACTACACAAACACACAATTACTTTTCAGTTTTCTCACTACACAAAATGTGTCCTACTAATTCACGACACACTAAAAACTGTATGAAATATCAAATGAAAAATATAAATAAATAAGTAATAATATTATGCTATACGAATATGATTTTACATTATTTCTTATCTCAAATTTCCAAGAATGAACAGCAGACGACGACGATTTAGTATTTACGGCGTTACTGTTTATTTTTAGTATTTTATTCCCATCATAATAATTTAATTTGTAATCGTGACACTATACGCTCTCTATTGACATGTTGCGTTATTAATTAACTACTTTCCATTATGCCAATTGACGTGGGCTATCTATGTACATTTAATCAATGGTTGGTATTTTCTTTACAGGGTATAATTTTCAAAATATTTTGCTTATTTTAAGGCATTTGAAGTATTCGTGTTTGTTTAATTTTTTTTTTTTTATAAATATCGATACGATTTTTTTGGCTAATTCAAAATATTTGAAAATAGAATACAAAGTTACTCAAAAGTTATTCTTAAAGTGATTCAAAAATTATAAGAATACATAGACAAATTTTTTTTTAATTGGCTTTTTAAGTTCAAATATTGACAAAAATTCGACAAAATCATGATTATTTGCAAATTATTTTGTGGGTATGAATCATAAAAATTTTTATATCAGTAGCTAAGAGTTGCAAATTGAATACAAAATTTTTCATAAATCAGGCAAACAATCATTAGAAAAGGACTTAAACTTTGGTTTATTCAGGCCGTTAAAACATAAACCTCCTTTTTCATCAACCACTGGAAATATATCCTAGGCTGACAAATTATCTCCATTCGGAATCGTTTTTAGTATAATGTAATGATATCTATCATTGGATTCAAATTTAACACTGCTATTATAGTTATATTATTGTGGTCCACACGGCATCTAATGTACAGCAAAACGGTTCCCACTTTTTTTCATTTAAAAATGTTAACTCAAGTTGAAATAATGGTAATTTACATTTTTACATTGTGTCAATTGTAATTAAAATATTCTAACAATGAAATACTGCATCACCATATTTGTTCGATCTTTTTGACTGTCGAGTTGCCGCCGTCGGATGTCGCGCTATGTACTATGGTCATGTTCGCTACGCGCCGTCAGCCGCAATGCTATGTTGGCTAGACTGTCGTTAACAGCGTTTTGTCGCTGGCGAACCGGTGCGTTCGTTGTGCTTTCTGTTCGGTTCCGTCCGTGAAAGTGTACGCGTTTCCTCGTCCGTACCATCTGTACGCAAAACCACGTTTTTTTTTGTGCCGTTTAAGCTTGATTATTTGCGTTGCTTTGGTATCGTTAGCGCTCCGTTGCTCTACGTGTAATTACTGTTGCTGTACAGTCCGTTCTCCGTTGATTCACGAGTTCTTTGGTTGTTGTTGTCAACGCATTGCGCTACGCTCAGGTGCACACACGTGAACCACGTGTCAACTCGCTGCTCCGCTACGCATTCGCTTGTTCGTGTACGTGTCGCTCCACACCAGTGTCCAGTACGACAAAAGGCTTTTCCGAACGATCGCTTGCTCGCGATATCCCACAGCTCAGCCGTTCATCACCACCTCAATACCCACAGTCACAGTTGCAGTGGTACAGGCCAGACGGTGATCCCAGCCCCTCCCCTTGTACCTTGTATTAATGATTTTATAATATTGTTATCCCTTTTATTATTATTTGTATTTTATTGCTCTTCTTGTTATTTTATTATTATATTGTGCTCTGCATTATAAGCAAATTGTTAGTCACTTAAATTTTCCCACTCACGAAGGTCCGGAGGACTTAGCGTCCAACGTACGTCTTAGTAAGGCCCGTTGTTGTAAACAATGTTAAATGTTGACTTTTTCAATTTGTTTTTTCAATGATAACTATAATATTGTACTTACTTCAATGGATAAGACCGGTTTTTCGATTGCTTTAAGTATATTACTTAATTTGTCTCCTTGTTCAGAACTTATGGTGAAAAGTACTAAGAACTTGTACATAGAAATGTGTTTTCTATACAAAATATCGTCGTCTAACTCCGTCCATAACTTCTCATTATTTAACCATCTCCTTAATTTATGCAATATTTGAATTTTGTCCTTCGTGATATTGTTCTCCTGAGAATGATATAATAAGGTAAACAATTTAATTAAAAAATAAACGTAATGTGATTATCATATAGTATTTTAAAAATTGTAGGTATATTTCTAATGATTAGTTTTTACTTAACTTTAGAATTTAGATCAAACTAATAAATTAATAACCTATAAATTTATTAAAAAAAATATATGGCCGTCATAAATTCAATCATAATTCATCAAGCTTAAATCACTTAGTGTATCTAGGTATCTATAATAGGTACCAGTATTTTTAAGAATTATCTAGTTCTGTAATTAATTATGTCTTATAAATAAAGTTTCGTAAAACTGATTTCTATGAAGTTTTAGTTCTACACTAGTTCTAACTGAGACTTATTGAGTTGTATACAACAAGTTTAATCTTTGTCGCATATTATACTTATCAACTAATAGGTATTTGCTTTATTACTTTATATAATTTTTTTTTGTACATTTTATCAAATTATAACAATTATTTCAATAAGTTATATTACTTGATCAGTTATAAGTAATTTTACTTATTTTTCATATTATTAAGAAATATAACACCTATTGTTTGTGTAGTATAACTTGGTATTTTATTTCAAGACCATACTGTTGATTTTTTTCTTCGAATTAAAGGTTGAAGATAAAAGAAATTTTAAAAATTTAAGTTATATGGGATTTGAAACCATTTTTAATCATTTTGTAGTTGAAATTTGTTTTTGTAGTTGGATTAAATTAATTAGATTAAAAAATATTTATCAATATTATGTTATTAAACATCATATTTATCATGACTGATGACTAGAAACTCATCTACCATTTTCGGTAAATATTTATTTTTTAAGTACAAAAAAACACCGGGCACAATATTTTACACCCAATGAAAACTGTTAACTAACTGAACTCTCAGACGTGATAATCGACTTATTCATTTTTATTTAGTAACCGAGTTATAGACACCCAAAACTCACTGATCAAGTGAAATGATTATCACTCGGCTAACTCAAAGAAGTATCCGCAATTGGTATATTATAATTGTGACTTTGAATAATTCGTCTGCAACTAATATAACGTAGCCTTTTGGAGATAAATATGAGCCCAGGACCGTACCCTCTCTGCTCTCCTCTATCAAATCTTGGCCATTTGTTAATATTTAACTGATATTTTATAAATCAAATGTACTCACATATAAAAAATAATGTCGAAACAATAATACTGCTGAACTGGGAAATGGTTTAACGTAACCAAGTCGATCAAATTTTATTTCTTCATCTCGTATTGCCATCCTTAAATTACCAGTATCTCCAAAATTGTTTAATTCAGTAGTCATTATATCTAATTTCAATGTTAGTAATAGTAAATTCCATGTATCTACATGTTTTTTTTGTGTTTTATAATCATTAGAATATAATTTTTCTCTTATTGAATTGAAAAAATCTAAACCTGAAAACACAAATCCCATATTTAACAAAATTACATTTATATTAAAAAATAATAATAATAAATCGAATTCTAACACCTATTCATAATATGACTAATCTTCACAATATGCAAATCAGTAGGTATATCAATAAATGAAAACAATTAAATATTAATAAAGGTAATAGTATAGTAAGGTAACATAAATCACTAATTAAATATTGCACTAATTAATTTGTTAATAAGTGATTTTCTGATGTAGCTGGCGAACATATACTGCTGAAAAATACTACACGGTTATGCCAATCAGAGAGTATTTAGTGGTTTTATCAAAGGTCTCTGTGTTTCCAAGAAACTAGCTTTTTATATTGCGGTAGAGTCCTTCTTCAGCTATACCTTCTCTAATTCTAAGGAAACCACATGTTTTTAACTTCATTGTAACAAATTTGTGTTAATTTTTAAGTTACCTTACTATACAGAATATCCATTTTATCAGTAATTGAATTTATATCAAAAGTTTTTAATATCAATAATTATATGTGAGTATGACATTAAATTATTGTTTGCATAAAATAAAATAGAATGATATCTACATTTTCGTGAATTTAAGGAATTTTGTAAAAATATAATTTTTTATAATAATCATATAACACAGAAAATATTTTTTTTTATTTAATTTAAAATAACTAAGGGAACATCTTTGATGACAGAATTCAAAATCGAATCATTGTATCCACAACGTATTGTGTACACTGTACACACACTTCATTGTAAAATAAAAACTTTCATCGCCACGTTCAGAATTTGAGAATATAAATAACCACGATACTTAAATTGATTGCTTTTTTTTATTGACAGAAATTATTTATGTCCTCAATTATATCTTACAAAATCTACAATGAATTATCCCGAAAAACTAAAAAAAATATTATTTTTTCTTTTAAAAATATTTTAGATTGGTTTAATCAAATTGATCAATTTAAAAACTAGAAAAAAAAATAATATCCTATTTTTTATTTTATATTATCCAATTAACAATATTAATAATATATATATGTGTGTGTTATAATATTTACCATCAGTGACCACTTTATATGCAAATTGATAGTTCTTAGAAAAATAATATGTACTTGCAGCATTATAGTACGATTGAATTAATACCATATACTCTTTATACTCTTCTGATAAGTTTTTCTAAAAATAATTTTGTTTACCATAATTATTATATTAGTATACATTCGTAATACATACATAACTTATAAAATAAAAACATTTATTAGTTTAATTTATCATATATCCATATATAATGCTCATAATTTTTTTTTTTCATAAAACTCAGTGGGTATCTAGGTAAAATTTATTTAAACTAAACCAAATAATTTTTTTGAAGACACTCGTACATTTTATAATTAAATATTTTATTGTTACCAAGTATGTTATATTTTACTAGATAATTGTATATGTTAATTGATGTTTGTTCATTTATTTATAATTTAATGATTGGGTGTAACTTCATCATAAATTATTGTTTAAAACTCCCACAGCTAAAGTAAATACGGTGTAACGAGACCATTTTACCATTCGCACAATAGCGCGCACAACCATAGTAAACATCGCGTACGGTGCAGAAAATTGAAACTGATACGATCGACGGGTGCCGCAATCGCGCGCCAACGCGCTACCAGTCAACCGTATGCGTATTAATATGCGTGCAGTGCCCAATAACATGTGCCGGGCACCCACACTAGATAGCGTGAACGACGTTGTACCAGCAGTACTAATTGATCAAAATCCTGTTACCAGTAATCTGATGGTACATATACATTAAGCGTCACCTTAATCATGTACTACCATAATATTACAGCGTGCTCCGCGAAAACTATACCAACAGATACCACCAAAAACCGCAATTGCCATCGATCATTATTACTACGCGGAGAATGCCAGAACAGCATACAAATATACACAGCTGCAAAAATCGACAGTATCGGTTCCGATTCACTCTACCGGCGACAAACAGTTTACATGGAGTCATCTATAGTTGGTTGAAACTGGTGACGGGTCCCGGTAAAGTGAATCATCGTATTTACGCCTCGCCGCCTTCGAGACCGCCGTCCGAAGTAGTTCGACCACCGTCAAACTTACTCCTCTGATTTAGGGACTAAATTAATATTGGTCCAAACTAAATCAGACGAGTAACTACCATTTCGCCTCCGTACTGCGCCGCCTTCGAGACCGCCATAGCCGCCGTCCACAGTGCCTTCACCGGTTGCAAACGCTTAAGACGACCATAGTCATAATAGAGACAGTCATCCCGCCAGTAGCACTACCAAAGGTTCTACCATACTGTAAGTCTACCCATAAAACCCCAAATATTAAACCTTTCCTTGTTAAACGTTTTTTTATAAATATCAAATCACTTTAAGTGATATAATTTCAATGAATAAGAAAATAATCTACTAGTTAATAAATTTCGATACAATTCTTATGAACTATAAATAAGAAAAGGTGTTCATCATTTATTGTAAACAACGGTGTTGGAGATAAAAACAGTATTTGGATAGGTAACTTATTCAAATCATTTTTTTTAAGTATATTAACATTAAATAAAAACATTTTTTTGATCACTCAAAATACCTATGTTGATTTTAAATATAAATCTTAGATTTTGCAACAAAGAATAAATTTTTACGATATTGTTTCCAAACAGATTTGAATATACTACTTTATCTGAAAATTATGATATTAGTAACTTTATAGATCACATACATACTATTAATGATTTTACTAAGTTTATGATTTTTAAAAATCACTAGGTCCTCACCCCTGGAAAAGTTAGGTTACAATCATCACATTTATCAATTTATTCTTAGTTAGTTTATTCCGATGTGAAAAAGGGTCTTTTTTGGAAAAGTTGCGTCAGTTTTAGTAATGATATTCTACTAGGTAAAAACAATATCTGTTAAAAATTGGTGAATAAATTCTTAATAAAATTTGCTAATTTATTAAGGAAACATGGAGACGTAGACTTTAATTCTCAAACTCAGTATCATAAGTTGGCAATAGTTGAAGGTGAATCATCCATTTAAGTATATAAAAATTAAACATACGATATTAGAAACTGGTTGAAACTTTACGTATACAGCAAGTTTTTGAAAAATGAAAATAGAGAAAGACTTGTTCCAATAATAAAAATAATATTTAATAGTACCTAGATAACAGAATATAGTTACCTATAAGAGGCCACCGGATTGGCAGTTCATTACTTAATATGAATTATTGCAATTGAAGAGAATTTTCGTTCATTATTAAGGTTCCGAATAGATAATGAAGATATAGTTTTGGAAAATCATTTAATGACAGCTAAAAATAATTACACTTTTAATGTTAATAAAATATCGACAAATTAATTAATAAATGATTGTGACATTGAAGTTCTTTAAATTGTATTTAATCGAATACAGAAGGCTAAATAAAACTGTATTTTATTTGATGATACAACTGATGTATGTCACATATCACAATTAGTTTATCAAATAGACATATTAAAAGACAAGCAAGATTTAATTGGTTCTGTTTATCTTCAAGAGGACAATTAAAATGCAATAATACGAGTAGCAGGCATATTAACACAACAATCATTATAACCGATTCCTACACATGAAAATAAATCTATTCTCACACATTTCTACTATTTCCAATTTTTGAACCAAGTATTTCTCCTGTTTTAGTTGGTTCTGAATATTTTAAACCTAATGTACCTATTATTTTCATTATCTGTGTTAAAATCAAAAGCATTTGCACTACAAGAATTGCGGACCTCCACCCCCTCCGGAAATTTTCCTAAAGACTGTTTTCGGTCTACTAGGACAATTTCCCCCAATATATTTTTAATATAAACATATCCTACCTTTTTTTAAAAAAAAAGTTTATTATTTAATATTAAATTATTTTTTGAGCTCGCCATAAACCAAATTCACAAGCAGTTATTAAATTTTTAAGTATCAAACTTGGTACAGTTCAAAAAAAATAAAATAAAATAAATATGAACAAAGGCTAAGAAATATGTGTTAAGAAATAACAATAGAATCAAATATCAAGTTGTTTTTATAAAATTAATCGTTTTAAGTTGGAATTTTTTGCCATTTTTAAAGGTTATTCATTATTTTTTGTGTAGGCAATCTACATTTAAGTATATTTATACATAGAAATAATATATATATTCATGTGTGTTTATGTGTTAGTGACATTTATTGATTATTGTATATATTTATAATGTTCATTTTTTATTTACTTTCTTTCCCGTAATATTTTCATGTATTCTTGCAAATAAACCGTTTTTGTTGTATTTTTTGTATCGGTTTATTAATTGGTTATGAAATTTAATTCTATAAGTGTCAGTTCCAGTTTCAAGAAGTTCACTCCATAGTTGTTCAATTGCTGAAAATGAAATGCAACCCTAGTTTTATAACTAAAAAATAATTTTTAAAACAACATGAAATTTGCTTTTGTTCTGACAACTTTAATAGGTATAATAATATGATTGCTGGTGTATACCTATTTTACGTAAGCAACACAGTTTTGTGACAAGTAGTAGAGTTTATCAAATATATCGAACACATTGCAATAAAACAAGTAAGTTTATAAATAATATTTTTAAAAAATCTTATTATTCAAATCTGGGGCCAAGCTAAACTGATTAATATAAGACCGATACAAGCTTTCCAGTCTAACCTAATGGTATATGACCATCGACGCACTACACAAGGATCTACGAATCTCAACAGTCAATGAAATAACCACTCGACACTACAAAAAGTTTCATTCAAGCCAAAACCCTTTTATTTCCCGTATGTCTTCTATAACCAACCACAGCAACCCTCCAATGTGATTAAAAATAAAATGGTCAATAGATGGGCCTTGCCTAACACAGGAGATATTATTGATAGACGGTTTTCCGCCTTCAAGACAATTAATACAACTATTAGTATTATTATAGACGAGTAGTATTCAATTTACTTGTTGTGTTTTCTGTGTGAATATTAAACATAGATTTTTAATAAAAAAAAAAAAAACAAACAAACAAACGAACTATACTTGGAATTGAAGTGAATGATTGTAATCATGATTTTTGGTATTTCGTAAAATATTTTTATTACATCATTGTTATAAATGCTCTTCTACGGGTATTTTTTACATTTAGTATATTCATTTGGTACGTGTATATTAATTAAGAATAAACTCATGTACTTCCCACTTATTCTTTTAGATATTGGATTGATTAAATTTCTTCACCCATAGTTCGTAGTCTTTAAATTATATTTAAATGGTGAACTTCATTCACAATTGGTACACATTTTCAGTTTAATTATTTATTAGCTGATCATACTATCATTATTGTAGTGTATAATGTGTATGAAAAAGTAAATATTATTATAAATGTAATAATATTATTAACGTTCATAATACATAATTACAAATAACAATAATTAGTGATTTGTTTATTTGAATGTGCATAGTTCAAAGGAGTACTTATATCTATCTGGGCATAACAACCCTCGTATACATGAATATATTAAGTTAGAAATTAGTTTTATATAAGATAACGTTACTATTAGATACACAATTAAATGTATATATTATAATTATATAATCTATATACATATAGGAGACCACCTCTATTCATTCTTCAATGCCCAGACTAAATCACTGGGTCTAGAGACTTGAAATCTTGTACAAAGGTTCTTTAAGCAATGTAGGGGCACACTAAGAAATAATTTTTCAAAATTCAACCTCTAAGGGGGTAAAAGAGGGGCTCTTAAAAGTTTGCATAGATTTTATATAGCTACATAGTATATACAGTAGCTTTAATAGAAAGTGACAATATAATGAAAAGTGTTTATAATGTATTTGGAATTGAGACCTAAACGTAATATAATGTCTAAAAATTATATTAATCACAGATCTTTATCCATTTTTATTTTTTAATTCGTATAAATTGACTGAGTAATAAGTATTTTACGATGTATAATAGACACTTTCGAACACTTTCGAATATCAATATAGATACTTCATACTTTTAATATTACAGTAAATACTAACACACGACACGAAAATGCCAAAAAATAAACTAATACACGGGGAACGCCATGTCGGGACAGCTAGTTATGTGTAATAAACAAAAACATTATTTATATTAATAGAATGTTTAATATATTATGCAATAAATAAAAATACTTACGAACAGTATCATCTAAGATCAATGATTTTCCTGTAATCAAAAACAAACACTAAATTGTCTTTAAATATATCATTTTTTTTTATAGTATTAGGATATTGTTATATATAGATTATACGTTATTTATTAGTGTATCTTCAAGGTTATAATTTCACAATATCTCTATTAGTTTAAACCTCCACACAACATAAAATTAATACCAAGTTCTTGAAATAAAAATTTTCGTCAAACTTTCATCAATGTTTTATGTGTATAATAATTATTATATTGATTAAGTATATAGGTAGTGTATAGGTATATATATTAAGTATATGTAGATAATTTATATAATATACAGCAATTTTGTTTGCATTTTTTGTAAGTACTAGATAATCTCAGAAACTAACTAAAAGATAAAACAATTTTAAAATAAATATTGTATATCAAATTGAATGTATACCTATATCAAACCACCTATGAAAATATTTCCTACCTACGCCCATGCCCGGCGGAATAGTACTAATGGACCCCCGTCCACCATAGGATCGTTCTAAGTATTAGTTATTTCGCATAACCTAACGGAATTTCGTCAAACGCGACAATTGTAAAACAAAAAACTTGTACAGTTTCGACATCCTACACTGAATGATCGTAATAAGACTAATATAAGTGGTCATATTATATTACCGTTCCAATGATAATCAGTGTGTATTTGTATCTAGTTTTTAAAAGGCAACTGACATAAAAGTATATAATTTATAAACTAGGTAATAATTAATTACTATGTATTCTTAGTAAAATACATGTTGGTAAACTTTAAAACTTTACTTGTGACAACAGGCATTAAAATATAAATATTATAGTTATTATTAGGGCTAGGATTTATATGCAATAAAAAGTTGTAAAATATGCATTTTATTTACCAAAATATGCAAAAATATGCAAAAACAAATTTTTATTATTTCTAGAGTATTATTATTTATCATAATTCAAAATTGTATTATTATTACATTAAAATATTGAATATTAGTTTATATTATATCATTATTACATGCTACTATAATGTGTTGTTTCAATAATTTTCAAATACAAACATCCAGCGATTTGAACGTAAAATAGATTTATACTGACTAAAACTCCTTTCCACATCACACGATGTTATTGGTGCATATTTTAAATAATGCGATTTATCCTGGAGTTAATCAATATCGATTTCTTAGATAGATAATATTTATACTTTATATTTACAATAATTCGACGGATAAACCAAAAATTATCGATTTTATGAAAAAAACACCATTTAAAATTAACAATAAATTATAAAAATTTGAAAATTTAAGTTAAAAAAAAGTCAAAATTCCAAAAATCTATAAATATGCAATTATATGCATTGTGTTCAAAATATGCAAAAATAAGCAAAAATAAATTGGTTCTATTTAAACGAGAATTAGCCAAATCATGGACAAATCTGACAACCATTAAATTTGGACTTAAGGAAAAAAACATGCAAATGCATATAAATCCTAGCCCTAGTTATTATATAATAATTATGTCTAACTATATACATATATAATGAGTAATAACTATACTTATTAAGTGGTCAATTATTAATATCTAATAAAACAATATTATTTTTTCTTTCATAGAACGGGTAATGAGAGTAGCATACTACTTTTATTTTACAAAAGTGTAACCTAATTATAAATTTTTTTAAATTATTGTTAAACCAGGTACCTTAATAGTAAAAAATAATAATAATAATAATAATTTAGACAAATATAATGGCATAAAGCTAATATAATTTATTACATTTTATAAAATACTGGTGAAAATGTTAAAAATATTTAGGTAATATTCATTTTTATAAACATTTCTAAAGACAATACTCGTATTAATAATTATAATTTTATTATTGTTAATAAAAATAACAATATCGTATAAATGAAGTCAAATATATTTTCAAGTCTCAAAGAATATCAGACTTAAAAATAGGTTAGGTTATTGTTTTTCTACTTAACATACTACATTAAATTGTTCGTACTTTTTTCCTATTCATACCAGTATATCACCAATGTATAAGTACCTATCTACAATTCAATTTTAATAAAATATTTTTTACAAAATATCAATGATTAAAAATTAAATTACAATAATTTAACAAATTACATATTTGTAATACATATTTGTTATATTATATATTTCACTTTTTGTTTATAAAAATTTTAAAAAAACTTATAGATAATTATCACAGCAAAATTAAAATTAAATATAAAATGTAATAAAAATTGAAATTGAAATTTTATTCTGTATGTTTTACATCTATTTCTTGCATATTTTGACTTTTTTTTAGTACATGTTTGCTTTCATATTTTTAATTTTAAAATGCATATAAATCCGGTCTTTGATAATAATGAAATTTATTTTTATAGAGTGCATGCTACAACTGTTTTTCCCCGGGACTCAATTTAACCAATCCCGTACTAGAACGCCCTTTCAAAGGGAATCGGACATTTCGGCACGGCAGTTTCGGCGCTGGAAATTTCGGCGCGTCGTTTTTTTTTTTTAATTAACTATTACTATTATGAAAAATAATCTTTATAAAATCATCAACAGTACAATCCTACCAAATATAGCTGTTATCGTATAACGTAAAAACCGATTATATATGTAAGATAAAGGTGTAGTGTTCAACGCCGACGTAACTCCTACGAGATATGGTGGTTAGCTACGACGACTCGCATCGGTATGGGGGTGAGGTGACACAGATTTCTTAATACCTATTGAATGTTAACACAATATTTGATTGTATAATAATAATGTATAATATAGAAATGAATAATAATAATGAACGTAAGTAATATTTACAGAGTTACTACCGTTAAAGACGTCTCTTTGTCGGTCAGCGAATAATAATTATAATTTTAATAATAATAATATGTCTTATGGACAATTATTATAAAACATAAAACAATAGTAACGATACCACGGCGGTGATGGCGGTGAGATTACAATATTATGACAACGTCGGCGACGGCGGCAGGTGATAGCACAATGACATCAGCTGTTGACGGCGGCGGCACAATGGTCAATGACCTCACGGCAGCGGCGGTGACACCGACGAGTAATTCTTCAAATTGTAACGGACAACCGACAACGTCCAAATCGCAATTATCCAACACGACAGGGTGTGTGCACTCGAGTGCTCAATTTAATAGGAACGATACACACAGACGACGGAGTTTACACCATCAATATCAGTATTTCCGTGAGCTGAGATTACGTCGCACACGTGGTTGTCGGAGTAAATCGCAATATGTACCAAATCCTCCGAACAGCGACCGAAACACCACGGCAATAATCACGCACAACTATTGTTGTCTCAAGTTCAACGAGATACTTGCGACTTGCGGACGTAACACCTAAACACGGCCAAACCAAAAAAAATGTTACGGCACACGCCACACACACGAGTATAAAAAGATACCTAAGGCGCACGGGCCGTTGTAGTTCGGCACCGTCGGAACGCAGACAGACAGGCGGCACGGAGACGACGTCCGAGCCGTCCAGGTCGTGGGCATGGGCGGGGAAGGAGTCCAAAGTTCGAGATTCGTCGTGTTATCGTGCGGTATCGCGCGCGCCGATGGTAAAGTCCCGATAGGAAAAGGCGGCAGTTTAAACATGTTGGTTATTAACTCACATAAAATCTAAAAATACAAAACAAATAATAATATATCATTATTTGAATATTACAATAAATTTTAAAAATACAAAATAAATAACATAACAATAAAGTTTTATATGTTTTATAATACATGATTACACGGTTAAAATATAAATTATGATACCTAATGATTTTATAATTATTTAAAAAAATGAATTAATAATACTTTAAAAATGTTAATAATATACAATTGAAATTTATTTAAAAAAAATATTATTAGCGATTCCCTTTAAATAGTCAAAAAAAATGAATTAATAATACTTTAAAAATGTTAATAATATACAATTGAAATTTATTTTAAAGAAATATTATGAGCGATTCCCTTTGAATAGTCTATACAATTTCTTATATTATATTCACTAACTATTTTATGTAATCGATAATTTAGGTCGGTATATTTTTTAAATTTTTTAGGGGTCTCCCTCTAGCGGTTAGTTGCGCCATAAAAACATCGTGACCTGTTTAAACCCTTCTTAGGCAATTTATACATGTCCAATTTGTTGGGCCACACACTCCTATTTCAATATTCAACTTCCTATTTGCTGCCTCGGCATGATTATTTGTTCTATTTTCTGAATTTAAGACTTTATCATATAAATTACAAATTTCTGGAGGGAAACGCGCATTTCTTCTTCCCCGACCATTACGGTTAATTCGACCTATATAATTATCTTCGAACCATTCTAATAAATAATTTAATTTTCATCAAGATTTTGAGCTAATAAATCAACTGCAAAATCAAGATTTTCTATTTTTACAAATGCTAATGAAATTATCGTTTTAACTGATATAGAAAAATCAGCATCATTGTTATATCGAGTTGTGAGATTTAATGCACCAACTTGCTTTTTAAAATTGTTCGACAAATGAAATAAACACCCATATATTTTAACATTGGTAAATGCTTTTTTTATTGATTTATAGCCGGTCTTAAATTTTTCAACATTAAAAACATATGTTACTGATTGTTTATCGGGGAGTAAAATATAAACCATAGGCAGTATACCATGTAAATATTCAGCTAATATTACATATACTTGACTGAATAATGAAGGTGCAACTTTAAATGTACCATCCATGTACCAAACGCTCGAATTTTCCAAAATATCAAGGCTCTTAGATCGAGCAAAATTAATATTCTGTTAGAACCTGGACCACTATCACTTGTAACGAAATGACTTTTACACGTGATTTTCTTTAAATTGTCATTTACATATACTTTATTTAAACACAAAACAATAGTTGTAACAGTTAATAGAAGATTACAATATTTTCTTTTAATGTGTTTTTTCTCTTCGAGCATATAATAAAAAGAACATAAAACATATATGTGATACAATAACATAGATATAGAATAGTGTATGTCTGACTCACGGTGTCCAAGGGGTGTGATCAGCTGGCGGGGAATGGTTGGTCTGGATGATATTGTGTAGGTATACTACTACGGTACTGCCGTAGTCCGTACACAATACCACCAGAGGGACGTGGAAAGGAAAACACGTCTATCTCTGTATAGGTATACTGCTACGGTACTGCCGTAGTCCGTATACAAAGATAGACGGTCGGAAGTCGGGGTTATCGGCAGCGTTGGTGACTGGATTGCTGTTGCGCTTGGTCCTAGTCGGCGGTGTCGGCGGTCGGATCGCTGTTGGGCTTGGTCGGCGTTGTCGACGGTCGGATCGCTGTTGATTAGTAGTTATAGTACTTCGGAGACCACGATACAGGGCGTTAATACAGACAAGCTGTATTCCTCTGTACCATCTCCGTCATACTATAACTAGCTAATCGGAAAGGAGAATAACTTGCTTTTTGACCATCGACGGGTCGTATTTATGCCTAGTCACGTGCTTCTCGGGCAGCAGTTGTTCCGGAATCCACTACGACGTTTTGTCGTGTTCCGTTCATTTATCCGTAGTTTCTGCTACCGTGTATATGCACTAAGCATTTGTTAATCGACTCCGATGATGTTCCTAATAATTATTGGCCGGCGGACGACCTTTAAATATGGTAAAACGTCCGTCCACGCCAGTTAAGTAAAAGTGTGAGCGCAATAGCGCTATCTGTTGCGCGCGTAGTGTGGAAGTAGTGTGCGCGCCGCAGACTTTTTAGTTCGGCCGTACTCCACTGGTAGTGGTAGTGGTATTATTGGCGTAATTATTGGCAGTATAAACGATTTCTCGTTACACACTTTGTAAAAATATTTCCTTATTACCGTTTGATGAAGAATACATAGTATACGTGGGTGGGATGTCTAGTGTAGTTAGGTCGACTGGATTATGTGGTGCCATTTGGATTTCTTTACGTTTTCGGCAAATCGTTTTTTTTTAAAGTTGAATTACTTGGCAAAGTGGCCTGAATTCAAACAACAATGAATATCTTTTTAAATAATTTAATAAAAATATATAAATGTATGTAATATTTTTTTTTAATTAGCTTTCATATGCTAAACTACATTATGGTTCCTAAAATTAAATTAACGGGCCTAGTAAAAACAAAAAGCTGTCTGAAATTTGTACTTACTTTAGCTGCTTCGGATAAAGATCCAACACATTCGTTTATTACAGTGTTTCCCAACCGGTGGTCCGTGGGCCAGTCATAGGTGATCCGCGGTACCTTTCTTCGTTTTCTATTAAAAATTATTTTTTTTTTTTAAACAGCGAAAAATATTTTATTTTACCATAATATACGGTTATCTTATCGTTGTTTCTGCCGACGACCGATAAGTATTTTCTTCTTTTATAAGTGTGTAGGTATCAGGGTAATAAGGGTACAGTAAAATAATAAAAATTTACATTTTTCGATAAATTTTGTGTATTCTTGTTAATGAGCAAAAAAAAAAGGTCTTCCTAGTTTGCGTAAAATTGAGGTGGTCCGCGACATATAAAATATTATCGAAAAAGGTCCGTGGTGGTAAAATGGTTGGGAAACACTGGTTTATTACAACTGATGTAGGCTCCATTGTTTGAAGTGCATGTGTCTTAATTTTTGTAATTTCAGCCACTACTTCAATTTTAGCCGCTTCAGAATCATGAGTATGGTCGTTAATTTGTTTTTGTATAATATAATCATCGATTCCTGTATGAATTCAACAATTACATATATATCTTTATTGCGACACCTCCAAAATCGCTTTGTACGGTTAAAATTAAATTTGTCGAAGATATACATGAAACCGTCTAGTACAAAAATTTCACGTTCGCGGTTCGATAATAAAATAGACATTTTAAGTAAGTATAAATTTTTGTGCAGCAATGATGATAGGTCGAGAACTGGATTAGAAAATACGCATTTCTTCTTCCTCGACCATTACGGTTAGTTTGACTTATATAATTATCTTCTAAAGATTATAAGATTATCTGAAGATATAGATTTTGGATTACACTGATTGCTTTACAGTTCATACACTACACGTATACATAATCATCACTTTATCTTAACTGCTGTGGGTTAATAACCTATACTTTTATTTTACCTATATAGACATATAGTCGGTTCTTACGTTACACGATAACAGATATATTTGGTAGGATTGCACTAGGTATTGACAATTTTATTAAGATTATTTTTCATAATAGTAATAGTTAATTTAAAAAAAAAACACCGCGCAGAAATTTCCTCGCGCCGAAACAGCCGTGCCGAAAGATTCTAGGTCACTTTGTACGGTCGTCGGTCAGGCATTAAAAGTGCGAAACGCGGTCACATAGTACGGTCTGGTAAAAAGGTACATTGCAGAACGCGGACACTTTGTACTATTATATACATAAAGTATATTATATAAATATAAGTTTTTTACCTACGTAGTAACTAGTAATTATGTAAAGTGTTAATTAATTAAAATAGAAAAAATAAAAATAATATTGATATAAAATATGGTATAATAATAATAATAATAATAATCTAAATAATCAAATAATCAATAATATCATTCTATCATCAAACTACATGTAAAGATGTGTACAATATAAATATCAAAAATGTCAAAGAGTAGTATAATATAAAAAACTGTTGGAAAATGTTAACTTTTCACCTCTGTAATACTCTATAATATTCATTTTTACAACGGAAACCACCCCCATACTTTGAAATTGGAGCATTATTTCGACTAGTTATGCTGTACACAGACACAAAAAAAAAAACATACATCATAAAAAATAAAAAAATATTATGAATTTTCAACTACAAACATTATATTTTCACAACTTTGACATACTTCAAAAAAATTTAAATGCTTATAAAAAAATTGTGTGAATGATTTTTTTTTTAACTACTACAAGAACCACTTATAAGAAACATTTTTTTTAAATGTTAACCTTTTAAGTTTTTTTTGGCACCCAAAATTTTTTTTCGACACTTAAAAAAAATACTCAGAAAAAAATTTAAATTTTCAGTTAAACAAATAGATAAATAAATAGCTAAAACAAAAATATTTTGAAAATTTAACTGTACATCGATAACATTAATACAAGCATTTAATCAAAATTTCAAATATATACATTACATAGTGTTTAGTTTTTAAATTACAACTAAATAATCGATTTTGTCAAAAATTGATTTTGTGAAAAAATTACAGTTTTCCGTCACTATTTTTTTTTTTGAAAACTACTAGAAAAATTTAGCCTCTAAAATGCACCAAGAAAACCTCCCCTGAAGTTTGAAATTGAAGAATTATTTCAACAATAGTTATGCTGTACAAATGCAAAAACAAAAAAAAAAACCCACATCATTGTACAATCAATTCAATCGCTTCGTTCAGAATTTAAAATACAAACAAGTTTTTAAATGAATTTTTTAATGCGATTTTTGTTTATGACATTAGAGTCATTTCATCAAAACTACATACAAATTAAATGTACTATGTTGAGCCAAAATAATTTAAACTCGTTTTATTTTATTTGTGTAGATAGCAATTATTTGATACTGCTAGACGTGGACCATATGATCATCCCAGCGCAACCCATTTGCGCCCCTGAATCAAAGCCCATATGCGCTCGATTCAGATCAGATGAATATCGTGCAACGTTACCATTTATTGAATATATTGGCGTGTAATAATAAAATCTAAAATAATATTTGATCGTTTCTAAAGCTAATCGAAACCGAATTTTTAAATTTTTTAAAAAGAATAATAATTCACTTTTTTAATTGTTTGTTATTCAACCAACTAACCTGACTATTTAACCCATTCTTTGCAGGGTCTTGATTTTGGGAAAAACGGAATAACCGTGTATTTTTATCATTTCTTTTACTTTTGCCACAGTTAAAAAACATACTTTTATTGCCTTTTGTAGCCATGATAACATTATACTAATTGAAGTGTTAAAAACTATTGTTACGGGTCGCGCAGATTTGCAAATGTTCCAATATTATAATTTAATTATGTCTTATTAATATTTATTATTTTTGTCTACAACAACTATAGAGTTGTTTTGGAAGCGTTGACGATTATATAGTCTGTATATTTTATATTATTTCATTATTTATTTACTCTGTATCGCAATTTATTTTTAGTCTAAACCGGTCGAATCCCAGTCATACCCCCCTCCCCCGCACAGGAAATCTTTATTTTCTATTCGATTTTATTTGTAATATATTTTTAGATACTACACAAATGCGTATGCTATCTATTGAGATGTTGTATTATTAATTTATGTGTTTCCATTATCTTCTATACCGGTAGGCTATCTATAGTATATTTAATCTAAGCTATTACCTAGTCACTGTTACGTATGTTACTACACCACCTACATTCATAATAAATAACTTGGTGTTAAAATTTTTTAGTATTACAAAAGCTAAAGCAACTTCTATGTGATTCTCAATCCATACTGATCCTACGTGGAAAATCGTATGACTGAGGATGAGACTTTAAAAAATATAAAAACTGTAAAAGGCGAGATTATTTCAATCATAGATTATGTAAAACTACCATCTCGCAAGTAGCTCCAGCTGCTCTTGGGTCTAGATGTAAAAATAAACTGGAAAAGACATTAAATATTTCTTGTTTGTGCTAAAAATATATTCAAATAAACCGTAAAATCTTTAGGTTTAATTTGGAAACCACATGCAGATGAATTGCGATTTAATGTTACCAAACAAATTAATGTTGATATGGTAACTAAGATAGTCATATTATAGTTTTTTGTTGACATTCTTGGATTTCATACTTTTGTATTAATTAAAGGAAAGATATTGCTTCATCAGTTATGGCTGTTTAAAATACACTACACTAAGTTTTGGATTACATAGAGCATAGATTGAAACAGTACGATACACAAATTGAATATTTAGAGGATTTATGAATTCCAAAGAAGGCTAAGTCTGGCATGGTTGATATGTTTGAACTACATGTATTTTCTGATGCTTATGTATGGTAAATCTAAAAATGATGAATGGCAATCAAAAATTTTCTATTCAAGAACGATAATAGCTACAATAAAAATTCCCATAATTTCACGTCTAGAATTATATGAACCCCAATTACTCATTTAATCGTCAATTAAGGTATCACAATCTTGAGGATTTTAAATTTTAGTTGGTTATTACGATTTTTAAATTATATCTAAAATTAGATATCAACTCAAGAACAATAATTCCTGACATTAAATCAGTTAAAATTATATTATTATAAAGATCAAAAACGATGCCTTTCAGGATGAACACTAACTGTTGTTCAACGAAAAAGAGATCGCACGAAACAGTATGCTGAAGACGCTTTGTCTATTTCTGAAGGATGGATTGATATTAGTTAGAAACTGTTAATTTTATATCTATCACTGAGTTACCCTTTGTTATCAGTTCTTATTTTGCACAAATATATACATACTATACATCAATTTACTTCTCCCGCATACTACCACATCATATGGTTTGGTCTGTAAATATTGGTGCGCTATGAGGTATTTTGGTGACCCGACTCACGGCCTATTATTGTTAGTACTCGTGTCATGCATGATGAGACTACCACATCACTCGCAAGAGTACTCAAATTTGTAAAATTACTAAAAATTAGGTAACCATGGGCATTATTAAAACATGATTATCGTTAACTGAATATAATTATTTCAAACCTCTCAATCACAAATAATGTTGATCATATACGTTAAATCGTATTCACCTCACGATTGAATTGTGCAAATACGCGGCAGTAGTCGACGCCAACAGGTGATAAGGTACTAGAAAAAGAACCTTGGAATGAAAATTTGACTGTATAGATAAAGGATGGTTTAAAAATGACCACGGCAAGTGTAAAAGAATTGCGTTGATTATGGCAAGATAAATCACACTGTAACAATATAAAAAACTGTTTACAGTATGACGAAATACTGTTAACCCCCTAGTACTACCCCTTTACACTGATACTTATTTTGTTAAAATTTGGTCGTTAAAAATTATTTTTTAAAAATTATGTTGAAATTTGTGATTTATTGTCTGATTTTGAGCTTTGTTTGTTTAAGACTACAGCAATCGTAACTAATTTAAGCTTAGTTAAACCGAAAATATTATAAGTACCTATGTTACAAAATACAAACATTATTTATTTTTAAAATAAATTTCATATGTTCGTACTCACTAAATATCGTCAAGTGATATTTTTCATTTTCAGCTGTTCATAATTAACGTTAAATCATTAAAATATTGTACAAAACTTTCCATAAAATATAATATTGATGTTAAAATATTACTTTTAGGGGACTAAGATGTTACACGTTTAAATAGTATTTCACTAAACAGTATAATAAATTTCTAGTATTTCTCTAATACGATAGGTCAATCCATATTATTATTTTTTTTAAAAAAATAAGTACCTAAATCAATTTTCATATACATCAATGAGTATATTTATAATATTTTTATAATAGTAATTATTGCTGAGGAGAAAATTGGATCGTTTGAAAATTTCATAGCTCTAATATATTAAAAATTGTAATTAACATAAGAAAAAATGTAAGCAAAATTTGTGGGTGTTAACTTCATATTTGTTTCACATGTTGAACATCAAATATTGGAGGTCCCACACTTGCAGAATAAATAATGATACAAATCAGTAAGGATGAATCTTTAATTTAATGCAGATATGTCTAGTTTCTTAATTAATTATTACCTTAATTTGGGAAATGAATTGCTATACGACATTTAAACGTGTAACTAAATAAGTATGAATCAACAATTTTATCTAGCACGTTCGCCGCCAAGTGTCACATATGTGTGACATGAGGTTTCTTTAAAAAAACCCATGTCACACATATGTGACACTCGGTATGAGATTTTCAATTATTTATCGTAGGCTTGGGTTTCTTCAAACAAATATAATAGCATAATGGTTTTATTAAGCGCTACTTACGCCATCTAACGGTGTACGAGGTTTTTTGTTAGCGTCACGAAATAGTAAGATAACGAAATTAATATTACGTATTAAGTTTGGGTTTATCTTAAGATTATCAAAAAAGTCTTGGGCGGTGAACATGCTAGAAAATCGTTTTCAAACATTTTGGCACCATTTTTATTTTTTATTGAAAAAACAACTGAGTCATTATTTCTAATATGGAACTACCTATTAAAAATGTTTTTTTTATATTTTTTACACCTCTAATTTTTATAGAAATAAAAAAATAAAGTTATGGTAAGAAATCAATATTTTGAGAAACGCGGTCTCCTTTATTTGTAGTATCTATTCCTAACCAAATAAAAATACAAGTTTTGTACACTATTCACATATTTAAATCATTTACTAAAATATGATATTTACCTGGAGAAATAATCTCGCTTTGAAACTCATCTAAACACAGATAATGCATTGAATGAAAATACTATTGTTATTAACATAGTTTGGACAGATATAACATTATATTAATTATTATTTTTCTACTTATTTATAAAAACTAAAACAAAATAAATTATTTTATTTTATGGATTTTGAAATATATATGTTACTGGTAGAGTACGAAAAGCTGATAGTGTAGATTGGAACACTATAAGTTTTATCCAGTATGCACTTCCCGTGCATACTGGATAAAATAAACAAATATTATTTATCAACTAACCAGGTAAACTATGCATTACCTATTACCCCATATGTGTATCAAGTACTTTGATAAAATAAAATATGATTAAATATCGATTGTAGATAGTTATACAGGTAACTTTGTTACAATGAATTATTTTTAATGATATTTTAATCTGGAGTACAGTTTATTTTCCATATGTACACTGTACACCACTGTTCAGCGTATTATATTCTTATTTATTTATGGTTTATTACAACGCGTTAAACGAAAAATTTTATAATTTTATAATTTTAATTTTATTGATATAAATAAATTTAGAAAAAGATGAAAACTCGGTGTATTGAGCAGAAATTAAATATGGAAAGGAAATGGAAAAAACAAATAAATCACACATTTCCAAGAAATCCGACCTTACCTATTACAAATTAAAGAAGATTAATTAATATTTCTGATATTATTACGTATTTGAGAAGTTTTTTATAACATTTTGAACGATAACGTTTACAACAGAGGTAATACATAATATTATACACCAAGAGTGATAAATTATTTGATCACAACGTGCCAAAAATGACCTTTTACGAGCTTGCCATGAAAAATATTCAGTATAATAAGAAAATAAATTATTGTAATTTTATTGTATAATTGATTTATTAATATAATAAAGGTTAGTAAAGTTGAAGTACATATTATAATAACAATATTTTGCTAATTTTTATTTTCTGAATGTGATTTATTTTTTGAATACTTGAACCTAATTTGTTGATATATGGTTTGCAATTACTAATTAGTAACCATAATTTGATTTTATTTCGCACTGAATTCATCAGTTACTAGGTTTCTTGAATCAGATTTTACAACATTTATTTCTGAAAGTAGTGAATGTTGAACAAAAAATAAACATAACAGCTAATATTACTATTTTTAAAGTGGAATAATGCTGTGGAATTGTATTCCACATTTTCAAAATGCTCCCTGTGTTTACGATCAATTTTCTTATTACCTAATCTCATTACGCTGAAATTCTTCCAATTAATTTCTTAACGAATTTTTCTTTCCATACTCGACTAAAAATCTACCAGCTGCATTTCAAATTATCCAAATTCAACAATTCAAACACTTTTAAGATGAGTTTTACATATATTTTAGAATTAATTGTCAATGTATATTTAAATGTTAAAAATGTTGACCTTAATTGTGAACTGACAGAAATTTCTATAAATCCTAATGAGTTATATTATTTAAATTATTTAAATAATATAATTAATATAAGTATATAATTATATTATAATATAATATATTATTTAAATCAGCAGTTCTCAATTTTTTTTTTGTACCACTTAGGTGAATTATTATTAATCAGCCACGTATCGTTAATGACTAAAAATAGAACGATCCAAATTGTAAAATTAAATATTTTACTTTTTAGTTAAATGCATTTATTTTAAATCTAAAGTCAGTAAAATACAAAAATATAACTATTTTTATTTATTGGTTTTTTAAAATTAAATATGAATTAAATAGGTAACAAATTTTCAATGAGATCAAAATAGAATATTTCTTTTTAATTTTCAGTTGTATCACCGCTCGGTCTTCCGCGTACCACAGTTTGAGAACCGTTGGTTTAAAGAATTAAAATCAATTGTACTTTCTACCAATGATAGTATGAATATGTCTAAAAAAAAAAAAATACGACCAAATACTCAAAATCAGCCTATACTTTGAGGGGCCCACAAAGTTTTACTCGGTAGCTCGCCAGACCAATCCGGCCCCCGGGGCCCTTATCATAAGTGTGGTAAATCTTAACAACTGGTTATCTTAACATAAGTACCAAGTTTTTTAAATTTGTCTTTATAATGGATATTTATGTAAATAAAAAAACCTTAACTTCAATCATTGACGAAAACTGATTTGCGACTATAATTATTGATGGATTAACATGCAGCAAAATGTCTACATCTTCCCAGAGACCTCAAAAACTATTTGTTTATAACTCAAGGAAAAAAAAGTTGAAGACTGAAATATTACTGTTTAGAATATTAATGCGTACGAACCTATTGCTATGAAGTATGAATGTTAAAATTAAAATTAAGAAGACTCTACACCCGTAGATGTCTTGTCTCCGTCTTAACGTACAATTAATGTAAAACATAGCAAAAACTATTTTGCACGAGAAAGAATTGAGAAAGCTACAGTCATAACTTAGAAACGAAATTTTCAACATATATAAAAGAGAACTTAAGCAGTGAAACATTATAAATTTCTAATATTTTTTTGATATCAAAACTACAAAAAAAGTTATTCAAGTTTCAAAATAATTGATTATGAAACAACAAAAACTTTTATAGTACATGTGATATCGAATAAATAAAAACTACAATATATTCACAACTTAAGTTCTCCATTAAATGTGGTGTAATGTGGTGTTATGACTTTAGCTTTCTCAGTTCTTTCTCGTGCAAAATAGTTTTTGCTATGTTTTACATTTCTACGTTAAGAAGAAGACAACACATATACGGGTGTAGCTTCCTCTTATATGGCCAACAATAATTTTATTAATACAAAGGTTTAAGATGATTAAGCAAGTAAAGTCCACCAGGTTTTTAATTGAGTACACTTTAACAGTAAATTACCATCACATATTCATACTCACATGGTGAAATGACACTAGAATTTATTTTCTACTTTTTAAATAAAAACCTCTTCTAGTTTTTTTAAAACTACAATTTATTATTAAGAGTAAAAGAAATAGTCCAAACACTCCAAACTATTATCTATTACAATTTCTAATATAAAGTATTTATATCAACTAATAACTTAGATATTTAATGAAAAATATTGTGTACTATTTTATTTCGACAAATCCTTTTCATAATTTCATGATAGGTAATCAATATTATTTTGTATATAAACTTTAGATATTTTAATTTTCACGAAGGATCAAAATAAATATTAGCAATAAAATAAAATATTATTACCTTTTTAGAATTATTTATATATTTTTTATCAATTATTATTGTTCTGAATTTCAATGATTAAAATAAAGCATTTAAATACTTACTTGTGTCTACAACTAAAAGTAGAATACAAAACATTATTTTTAAAATAATAAATTTTGCAATATTAATTTAATTAGGTAATTATATCGTCTTATATTTTTTCATATTTCAATAACTTAACATCAATCAAAATTCATGTAATAATTTAAACATAGATTAAAATTAATTTCGTTTTCAATGAAAAAAAAAAATGATATGAAGTAATCAAATGCGTGAACGGTTAATCAAATTAAGTAAAAAAAAACTTAAACCATTTTTGATAAACGTATGATTATATAAGCTTTTTAACATTTAACATAATTATTTACCAAAAATAACTTACTAATTTCTTTTTCAAAACTCTCTAAAATTTAAAGAGTATTTACGATTAGTTTTTAATATTAAAAATTCATAAATTCAAAATATTCCATTATCAATGTTCGAACATGGACGCGCACGATGTATTTCCTAGGGTTAGGTAACAAGTCATATTATTATTAGTATAATTATTCTATGGTTTGTCTAGGTATTTATAATTTACATACGAAAATAACTGCAGTCATATGCCACTAAGCGGTAACTCCAAAAATCGTAGTTTTCAGGAAAAGATAAAATAGTTTTCGACACTAAATTAGGCCATAGGTAAAAATAATAATTTTTTAAACATTAAAGAGATTGTATGTTATTGTATTTTTTTTTTTGGGGGGGGATTGAACACAAAAAAAAAGTTGTTTGATAATTTTTTATGGGTTTAAATGGACTTACTGCATATTGTCTTATATAAGTCAGAAGTAAAAAAGCAGTAAGTAAGTACACTTTTATTTGGAGTTACTGCCTAATGGCTTCTGATCATGGGCATCATGACCTGTTTAAATTGTATGTTAGAATGATTTATTGTTATATTCAATATAGGTTTTTCTTATAAACCATTTTTTTCGATCTGTTATTTATTTTTAAGATTTATTTACACAAATTAATAACTTAAACATGGAAAAATGTAGCACTTTGAAAATATAATAATGCATTACTAAGGTTGTCGAATTCCGAATCGCTTATTTTAATTTCGCGCGACGTGACTGTCATGTCCCGCGATGTAGAAGTTGGCATCCTGGTTAACCGCGGCCGACACCAAGGAGGGAAACGATTCTGTCGCGCCTAGCCACCGGTCACCGGTTCATGCCGCCGTTTTTCTTATCTTGTTCGTTCTTCTACCGTCTACGAAACAAGCTGCACGATCCAGTGCCTTGTCGCCGTCATTCCGCCTTTTTTTGTGCGTGTGGCTTTTGGATTGCTCATCCGAGCTAATCTCCGTTCCATGCCGTGGTCAGTTACGCCGTCTACGTGTTGTAGACTGTAGTACGACCGTCTGGTGTCTGACGCGTCGTTACTATTTTTATTATATTTTGTATCGCCCGGCCGATCTTTGCCATGCGATTTTGAGCCCCGCTCGCTCACGCGCCCACGTGTTCCGCCCGCCCGTTTTACGCAGTGCGAACCGTCGCGTATATTTTGGGTGTCGTAGATCCTTTCGTCATATTCGACGATAGTGCGAGTGTCGTAATCACGCCTGCAGTTTTCTTTCGTCGCCGTTCCAGACCAATCCTGACCATCGTGTTATCATCGGACCACCCGGTTATCAGGTCGTACACACGATATCATTTGTTTACTTTGAATTTTTTATTCGTCACATATTCGACGTACTTTGGTATTATTTTGTCGTCTCCGACGCGCCTTTTATATATTATTATTCAATCTCTACCACCGATCGTATGTGATCGTGCTTATATACTAACCCTAGTACGTAAATTTATTTTATTGTAGAATCACTCGAATAAATTGTTCTGCACATTGTATTTATAGATATATATATATATATAAAATATTGTGTTGTTTTTTTTTTGATCACCTAATATTCATCATCTAAGTTAAAATTAATTAGTCAGAGATGAGCCCCCCCCCCTAATCATACAGTCCATTCTCCCCCTTCTACAGGGTCATCGACAAGGTCGACGGAAGTAGTGAAACATACACGACGGGTTGCGTGTTGGCAACGGACTAAGATAGAATGGACTGGTAACGGTAGGGACGGCGAGGTGGTGGGGTCTGATCCCCAAATGTTTCTGCCCCGCTACACTGCACATCTATCACAAGTACACTATGTTCAACGCTATCTAGTGATAATAATATACGATAGAAAAGTAAATAGTGGTTCCATATAGGTTATTATAATATACTATAATATTTCTCCATAGATGGCGCTAAATGTAGTGTACTCTGGTACCTTGTCTAGAGAAACATTTGTGTCACACTGATAAGACATTCGATATCAGTCCATTCTATCTTAATCCGTGGTGTTGGCCGCCGTTCGTGCGCGCGCGCGCGCACACACACACACACACACACACACACACACACATACGCGTAAACCCCGTCCGCCGGCTTCTTGTGCAGCCCGATCGCACAAAGGTAAAATTGGGCTTTTTTTTAATTAATAATATATTATTCCTTATCAAGTTATCTTTAGGCCTGTAACATTGTATTTTAAATATTATTTCTATTTTCAGATTAATGTAAATATTAAACCAGAAATTCTAATTTTATTGGACATACTGCTTTGTGCATACAATAAGAACTAGGGGAAAAAGCAGTAACTCCAGACTGCCTTTTCTGTTATTTTCTTATCAATTTGTATGAATTTCTAATGAGAAAAACATAAATTTGTATTGCGGGAATCGATAGAGAATTAAAATATCTATCGATAGACACCAAAAACTCGAATTTCACAAAAATGGAGTTACTGCTTAGTGGCTTATGACGGCAGAATATTGGGAATATTGGTCAGAGATTAGTATTCGTGTATTCATCCTTTTGACGTCTTATTATAATATTTGTGTGTACCTTTTACACCACAACTTGTAATTTTACATTTTTACATATATTTTGCGTATAATTTTATTATGTTTATAAACTATAAAATATATAATATCATATATATATGTAAATACATCTGGGTAGTTTTCTGGTCCTCAGCATCCCGCAAGTCTAGCCGCTAACCGCATCATCCGTAGGAGCAGCTTTATCGGCGCAAACAAACAATTTTAATTAAATGGACTTCTCAACCTGCACCCGCATGTGTTGTCTTTGGCTAACACGTACGACGTAGTAAATTTTCATTCACCAATCTCTATAGTATGCGTTTAGTTTTGAGAGTGAACTGACCTATTGGCTATTACCAAACGTTGTCTTGTTGGATTTTTACGGTTTTTAATTTTTGAACTTTGTTTTGAGTATAACAAATATTTAATATTTTAAAATTTAAGTAGATACTTATAATGAATATATTTGGGTACGATATCTTTTTAATCTAAACTATTCTACGATAATGTGTACTCTCCCCTCTTCCACTTCACTTTCAAGTAGTGCAATGTCAAAAATGGTGTTTCAAATAACGACTATCATAAAAAACAAGTTATTTATCAAAATTATTGAAAAATTAACTTAAAATACCTATCTATATATTGTATATTCATAAATTATAATCATATTACTTACTTATATAGAATTTATTAAAAACACTTTCTGTAAATAAATAAAAATTTAATTTTGAAATGCTGTCTTAATAAAATAGCATAACATAACTTAAAATATAACGATGATTTTCCACTTATAACACTTTTTTTTTTTGTTTTAAATATTATTTCATATTTAATAACAAATTTTAAAAAATATGTATATATCATCTTAATAATTTGTAAAATTAAAAAAGAATCATTATGTATTTTTCAGTCATACACTATTTAAAAGAATGTTGCATAATAACCTACGGGTCAAATCAAATGATACTTTCGGGGAAAAAATCAACTCAGCTCTAATGTTATGAAAAAATATGATAAAAAGATTATATTATAAAAAAAAAATAATCAAATTATTAATACGTTTATTTATTTAATTATTGAAAGTTTGAGTTTTGTAGCCCAGTAGTACATTAAAAAAAAAAAAAAAAAAAAACATTGAAGTAAATTTTTGAATATTATTATACAATTGAAAGCTATAATAAGAAATAGAAAATAACATACATTTACATAGGCGCCAGCAGAAATTTTTCCAGGGGGGGGGGGGGGTAATGTTAGGATTTAAGGATAGATATTATAATTTTATTAAGCATTTTTAAATAATAACCTTTTTTATTATACTCGTTTACAATATACTATATTTTATTATGTTACAACTTGTGTTATGATTAATATAGGTATTAAATACATAGATAAAACTCAGTATAAGTAAAAGTTAAAGGTAACTTATTCTCAAAAAGAAATTGTAATCGTCTCACATCTCTTCCGAAACGATCAACAATTTCTTCATAATATTTATTATTATTAATTAGGTCAATTATCGTAGATTTATGTATATTCATCATGCATAAAACATCGAGTCTTTCGTTAGTCATGGTAGAGCGTATCCGTAGGTTTTAACTCTCCCCAAAGTACTGAAAAACCGCTCAGCAGTACAAGTAGTTGCCGGAAAGCTAACGCCAATACAAATTGTCGAAAATACTGATGGGTAAAATATTTCCGATTCTTTCAGTATATCTACAACATCTTTAGATTTCTGAATATTTGAGCGATTGTCATACCAAATCATTGATTCAGCAGCAAAATTGTATAGAAAAGAATTATACTTTTTTGAAATTTTTTCAGTAAGCGATCTATATTGATTTTCATCGAACTTACTCATATATTCTGGTAATAATTGAAAAATAGAATAAGGTACTTCATTTTTTTTTGAAAATCAATCTTTAAGGGATAATATTAATGAATCAACATATCGAATAAAAATATTAATTTTAAAATAACTTTCAACACGATCAGTAAATACATTTGCTCTATATGTTTTTTTTTTGGCAATTCTTGATATAGTTATTTTAATATCTGATAAGAGCTAAACTACTTTACATTTTACCCCAAAGAACATTAAAAGTAACATCTGCAGAATCTCGATGTTTTTGAAATATCTGAGTAAGCGTAGTTATTTGTTTTTTTTTTTTACAGTTAATAGATTCTAATTAACCCCTTTGGACTACATTAGCAACTGGTTCTAACATAGAAGAATATTCAGCCATAACATACAAACAAACTAAAAATGTTGAATTAGTACAAGGATTATACAATTGAAAAGCACGACTTTTTGTATTACGGTTTACGTCACTTTCCGATAGTTTTTGCAACGCTTCTAATATTATATTAATGTTTTCTTTAAATATCCTTATACTTTTATACTTGGCTGTCCAGCGCGTTTCACAGAGTAGAGGAATGTTTGGAATGTATTTTCTTCTTAAAGGACTTTCTCGAAAAAAATTTATTGAATCTTTTATTGTTCCAACCGTGTTACGAATTTCAGAAACATCACTCAAGTCATTAATAACTAAATTCAACTTATGATAATTACAATGGAAAAAAATTGCGTTAGGATATTTATCTTCAATTCGTTTTCTAACTCCACTAATTTTTCCCGCCATAGTAGAACAACCGCCATAGGCTTGACCGACCATTTTTAATAGATCAATCCCAAATTTTATGAGAGTGGACAAAATTTGTTCAGATATAGTTTCAGCGTCCAAACGTTGCAATGGTACAAAGCCTAAAAATTCTTCCCTTACACAGAATTCACCACTTGACATTTTGTGCACGAATCGTACTCCTAATGAAAGCTTCTCTATACCGGATATATCACATGATTCATCAGCAATGACTGAAAAGAACTGGCTTTCCTTTACATCTTTAATTATATGTTCTAATAACACTTTATTGCATATATTTATAAGTTCGTTTTGAATCCTATGTGAAGTATAAGTTGCATTTGTTGCAGAATTTTCCATATGGTCATTTAAAATAGTATCTCCTGCGTCTACTCTGAATTTTAATAAGCTATTGAAGATAGCAGTCTCGTCAGTTTTTCCTCTTAAAGGCATGTTGTGTATACCACAAAAAACTATTGTTTTGATTATGGGTATTAGTTTTGCTCTATTTAACTCTATTGTTTGTTGTTGAGCAGAACTCATAAGTTGAACAACACTTTTTTTATTATTTTCTAAAATATTACAAAAATTATTTGCTCTATTCGTTGAGTCACGGTGCCATTTAGATTGAAGATGAAGTTTCACAGAGCCATGGAAGTCTTTATATTTCGTAAATTTATTAATAATAAATCGACTTTAGACTCCTCAATCTAGTTGAGGTTTGAATAATACCCAATAACGGCATAAAAATCCTTTAAATTTTGAAGAGTATGAAATAAAAGTATAATCTATTAACCACTGAAGACGAAATAAACGATTTCCAGCATTGGAGTCTTTTTTAAAATCGTATGATTTATCGGGTACTCACGCTTGTTTTAATGCTTTATAAATGATCTCGTCATAAAATTTCCAATATCATAGAAATCAATGTTTACAAAATCCTAAAAAATTAATTATTCAATTTAAACCAGGAATGGATAATTTTTTTTAATTTTCTATTTTTGTTATTGTTTATTCATTTAAAAAATATATTTTTTTGTTTAACATTTTTAAACGTTTTAATTAACATTATTTTTCTATATTGTTTCCAAATAACGTTTTTGATAATTTGGTTTTCGTTTTTATTATATATTTCTTAAAAATGATTATTATACCGCTCAATATTGTAATGATATGCTCGATTTTACATATCATAATTATTCTAAATTCGTTATTTTTATTTAATAAAATAAATAACGGTTGAGTTGTCGCACGTATGTAATAAACCCTAAAAAACCCCAATAAATCAAGTCACTGATGATTGAAACGATTCCTATTATCTAGTCACGTACAGGACACTGTACGGGATTATAACGGTACAGCGCAACACATGCAATTTCTTTCATGTGCCGCCGGAGACGAGGGATGGTTCGGTCAGGGTCGCTTTCACCAGGGAGAAAGACAATTTTCTTTGGGGACACCGACACCTTTGATCGGGCCGCCGATGACTCTAGCGGGCCTGACCTAAATCGTCTCCTCTCATCAGTGCACGGGCACCTCTCAACTAGAACAGTGCATGAGTACCCTTCATAGCGCCAAGTGCATGAGTGCATAAGCACCTCTAAAACACATAAGTGCACGAGCACCACTTGTCCAGACCAGTGCAGGAGCACAGCATACTCACCCAAAACCACTCAAAAGATCCTGCGCACGACAACTCTGCTGTTTCCTTTTTTTAAAACGAAATTTGTTGAGTGTTCAGTTATTTCTTTTTGAGTGTTAAAAAATAATAATTTCTCCCCCTATCAAGTCGACTGCGATCATAGACAGCTGAGGATAAGGTAAGGTGCATGCACATCTATATTTACATAATAATAGTTTTATGCAGGTATTTTATTTTATTTATTAATTTGTCAGATTTTAATAAATTAATAATTAACTTAGTATTTTATAAACGGTTTACTTGATCGTTCTCGAAGCACGACCTCGAAAACCCTCCGACGATCAGGAGGAAGGCGATTACGCAAATTTAAAATAATAAGACATAAGTTAAGATAACCAACAAATCACTAATAATATATAAATATATTTGAGGCGATCATTCAAGGTTTGTGTCCCTTGTGATTGCCAATACAATTTATTTAAACCACTATAATACACCTACACTTAACATAAACAAAACATTACTTTTAGAAATAAAAATATTTAATTAATATAAAAGATTTTATATAATAAAAAATAGTTAATATTTCTTCATAAGGAACCAAGTTTTTAACTGAGTTTCGTAATCGGTAATAAGTACGACATAAATCTGAATTTTTTTATATTAAGTGACAAACCCTTTAGTACGTTGCATAAAGGGCATCATTCAAATGAATAAAATCTTCAATAGAGTTAACTTTTATATGCATCTACAGGTCATGAGTGAATAATAGAAATTAGCTTTCATTTATTGCATCTTTTATGCAGTTGGTTAATAATAAGAAGACCGTGGGAAAAAAATATCCCCATTATGGCTTATGGGATAACAGAAAGAACATCTATGACCCAAAATCTAATTTAGTGAACTTTTACAAATTGCTTCTTATCAGTGGCGTTCTTATCAGTCACAAAAATATTTTGGATGGTAAAAGCGGGGGTTTTAAATTTTCAATTCTCTCCTGTATAAGTAGGTACCAACTATTTAATTGTAATTCATTGATTAAACATAGTTAAAATATAAAAAGTGTTATAATTTAGTTTATTAAAACTGAATGTATTCAGTCTTAAAAATATATATATATTTATACATATATTTACATATAGCTACAACATATACATAAAAGTAACTGGTATTTAAAAACTAATTTTTAATCTTCTTGAATGGTAGGCAAGTTCTTTTAACACATCATTTATCTTTGTAATATTATTATAATGTCACGACGATTGTATAATAATGCCAAATCGTTTAGACGTTGCTGACCAGTTTTAGCTCTCAAGTACGTTTTTAAAAGGTGTAAAGAACAAAACGAACGTTCCCAAGTGGCAAAGATGACTGGTAGCGTAATAAAAATTTGTAAATGTTTGGTAGTGGTTTTTTAAAAATCTGAGTTGATTTGAAAAACCTTATCAATTGGAGATATTTCTTCACAGTGTGTCCAAATATAGAGAAGAGATGAAAAACTTGTACAAATTCAAACGCACTCAAGATTTTTCCTATAATGATATGTTGAGTTTTCTCTATAGCTGTTCGAAGAAAAACTGATGGAAAATTTAGTGTTGATTTTTTAACCTTAAATATAAATACAAAATTTTTTACGATTTTGACATATTTCATAAAAATTTGAACTATATTATAAGTAGGTAGAAAATGAGAGTTCTATTTCCTTATCTCCTGAATCGCTAATCATGTCTGATCATGGTTGATCGGCTGACCCCTCTTCGTTGCTGATCTCTTTCACCATCATGATCGGTGTGACGCATATTTAGCCCACCACCTACCGCTTAATCCACCATGATACTACCCTCCCCGCCGACCATCGATGGGCGATGATCGCTGCTACGATTCCGACGTCGTGGTTATCGACAACCATTTATCAATTATGCTTATCATATTATTGTACTCACATCAATATAACCGACATACACTATATACTATTGTACACGCACCATATCGTCGGTAAAACTGCAATACCTCGTAAGTCAAAAATTCACTTTTTTCAGGAGATACATAAATGTGTTTATAAAATCAAATGTATCATGACACAGTACCTAGTATCTCCGTGTCATAGTTTATCATGATATACAAACAACACTATTATTGTTGGTGGCACGTATTGCGAGTGTTACATATAACATGTTCTATTGTTAACGGAATGACCTATTCCAACCGATTTATTGTTGTGTTATTCACGATCATTTAGAGCAGCCCCCTCAGAGCAGTTTCTCTTATCACATCAGTGAGCGCCAAATAAAATTCAAATTTGCCGAAAGTAATTCAAATCCAATTGTTTTTTATAAAACACAAGGAACAGAGAATCTTCCATTAGACTTAAATGATGTTATGTTAATAATACTCACTGAAACTCAAAAAGTTGTTTTGCATAAATTTAGTAATGGGAAATTGTGTACTGATTCTACACATGATACCAATCAATATAATTTTAATTTAACTTCAATTGTATCGATTGATGAATTCAGAGAAGGATACCCTGGTACATTTTGTATAAGCACAAAAATTGACGAAGTACAAATGAAAGTTTTCTTTTCAAAAATTAAGGAGGTGATTGGCTGCCTTACTCCAAATGTATTCATGAGTGATACAGTGTCTGAATTTGGGAATGCATGGATTAACACAATGTGGCCTATTCCTCAATATCATTTTTTGTGTAAGTGTCATATTGACAATAACTGGCGCAAGAATCTAAAAAAAATATCTGGTTCTCAAAATGTAAAAGCTTACGTTTGTAAAACTCTTCCTGTATTATACTTGAAGAACCAGATAAAACTCAGTTTGAAGAACTTTTAACTAATTTTCTTTGTAAATTAGAAACGTACATTGTACGTAGGAAAAAGTGATGGGCAGCTTGCTATCGATATAAAGTAATGTTTAATACAAATATGGTATTAGAAGCTTTCCATAAAACTTAAAAACATGTTTATTTAAAGGGGAAGAAAAATCAACGCCTTGTTGTGTTACTCCGACATTTACTTAAATCATTATGCGATAAATACTTTGAACGACTAATAAAACTGTGCAATGGTGGATAAGTTTATCACCTCGTAAATGCGATAAAGTCGTCATCGTTCTGCTGTTCAGATTATTACTTTTGGAATTCATAAAATATCAGAAATCACCTGGTCTGTAACATTTGAAACTTTAGAAATAACATTTTATTTTATGTGATACAGATGTGTTGTATTTGCTTTTAAGTTGTTATGTACATTATTATTTTACATGCGTAATTTGTACATTCCTATAATATTTTGTATAAAATAAAAATCGTAAATCTAAAACTTTTACATTTAAAATGATTTATAACATTATAATTCAAATTTTATTTTATTTTTCTATACCTAGTTTAGGGACACTTTTACAATAGGTACTAATAAAATCTTCATTTTTGATTGTGTATGGAGCGATGCATTAATTAATGTATAATATTTTGTTTCGGTAGCTTTATAGTTTGTGTAATTTGAATTTTGAATAAAGCATCCTATTTTTTTTTCTCCAGCTATATAAAAAAATTATAGTTACATTGGTCTAACTTTTCTTTACATATTTAATAATTTGAGATTTTAGTTGAAACTTCTAAAAATTATTTATATTAAATAATTTGAAACTTTAGATCAAAATTACTTGGTTAAGAAACGTGAACCACATTCATGTAAGATTATATGTGTTACGTGTAAAGTCTGTGTACATTTGTTTTCTTGTACGTGCTATGATTACACAATAAAAAACAATATGTGCAAGCATATACATGCTGTAAACATTAATATGGTTGACATTAAAGTAGTAATTACAAGAACTGATGTTTATAATCCCATGATAACTGATAAAGTATGTGTGAAAATTCCAATCACTCAATAGCTGAATTATGTATCTTCAGAATCCATTGGTAACAAACTTCATGAATTCTATAACATGTTTATGTCACAAGCAGGCACATTAAGTCCCAACAACTAACAAAAATCAACGCTTCTATTGATGCAGGTTTACGCATATTGTATGAAAGAGAAAATAATATAATTAAAGATGTAGAAAATCAAGAACCTGTTAATAAAAATGCAGAAAAACAGTTGCGGTTTTATTCCACCAGAAAACAAAGATTAAAAGCACCAGAAGAACAAAGATAAAATAAACCTACATTAATAATTAGAAATCAAATAATCACCGATTTAAAGGGAAATGAGAAAACTCCCTACATTCATACTGATTCTGACCACACTTAAAGAAAATAAGACCTAATTACCTATATGTACCTACCACGGTTGAAATTATAGTATATTTCAACCTTAGTTAATACATAGTTAATAACACAACATATTTTAATTTATACTTTAATTAATTTTATACCAATTTTTATAACTTTTTTTTAGTTTTTTGGATTACTTACCAATCTTGACAACATATTAAAAATGTATACTGAGTGTAGCATATAATGTTACTTGTATCATGGAAACAATACAATATTATTGAAACTATGTAATTTTATAATGTAATATTTATTATCTATTTTATATAACGTATTTATTAAGTAATTAACTATTTAACTGTTAACGTATTAAACTTTGTGACCGTGATAATGATCGGTCATGTGATAATGGTTTTGTAATAAGAGAAACTACTCCTAGGAGCCCGTCTCTAGATGCTCGTGTATTATTCTCAATACGCGCAGGTTAATTTATGGAATTAGTATCGAAACTCTGTCCAATACAATAATCCCCAAAATAGTCAAAAATCAATAGCGATATACGCAATTATTATGGTAAATACCCAATTCATATTTTACCTAGCCTTGGCTTAAATTTTCTCCATCTCCATAAATGCTAAGATTTTTGGACACTTGCTTCGTTGTACAATCTTTACAAGACACCCATTACTCTCCATCTACTTTATCTTCACTCTCTCATAACTTAACTTAAATAATTGATTTTGTTTACTTAATGCAAAGATATAAGTTAAAATATTGTAAATTAAATCTTTACAACAGTTTTAATTATTTTTATATACTTATACTGAATTCTCATATTGATTCTATTTTGTCATCTATTTTTTGATCATCGACAATAATATTTTAAACTAAGAGATGTAATGAAATTTAACCATTTAATATGTTAAATAATAAACTGAATATTTTCAATTATTTTAAACTGTTAAATATATGATATAATATATTTACTACATACATGTCAAGTGGATCTGTGTTTGTTATGCTTACCGCGAATACATATGTATATGGGGGAGTGAGAAAATATAACGTTATTTATTATTTATCATAATTACTAAGTATGATAATTATTTTGAGCATAACGTGTAATATAATTTAAAACAGAATAAAGAAAAATATAACAAGTAAATCTTTGATATTCCTATTGAGAAAATAAACACTATGAATATTAAAAGACATGACGATATTCATTTGTGTGCTGTATAGGATAGTACTGAACGATTATTGATAATTGTAGGATTATGAAAATGAAAATATGAAAATATAATGAATCATCTATTATAATAATAGTTTGCTATATTATGTATAATATAATATAATATAATATATGTTAATATTTATCGAGTATATTGGTTAGGCAATTTCGCGTAATATTTTCAATTTCTTTATCCATTCCTGGCCACCAAAATCTTGCTAAACTTTTCATACTGGAAGAACCCATATGACATAAAAGAAGTTCACTTAGTATATTAGTTCGAAATTTAGTCGGTATGATAACACGGTAACCCCATAATAGTAATACCTGTTCCAATGAAATTTGAGTTTTTCGTAAATTATACGACCAAAGTTCTAAATTGTTAGAAAAATCTTACCTAACCAAGGAACAACGACAGAGACGTGTTTCTCACGCGAAAGATTTGCTTCAAATGGTCACCAAAACTCCAAATTTTTTAAAAAATATTATTACGGGTGACGAGATCTGGTGTTTTACCTATGACCCGGAAACCAAACGGCAAAGTGCACAGTGGGTTGGAGAAAATTCGCCTCGACCAAAAAAACTTCGTTTTCAAAAATCCAAAATCAAGACCATGTTGATTGTTTTTTTTGATTCCCAAGGAATTATACACAAAGAATTTGTACCCCCGGGAAGTAATGTT
This sequence comes from Aphis gossypii, assembly GCF_020184175.1. NCBI lineage: Eukaryota > Metazoa > Arthropoda > Insecta > Hemiptera > Aphididae > Aphis > Aphis gossypii. The sequence continues at coordinate 1,968,233 of NC_065533.1, forward strand.
AATGCCGAATTCTACAAAAACGTTTTGGATCGCCTCCGTAAAAGAATTGCACGCGTTAGGCCCGCTTTGTGGAAAGATCGGTCTTTTTTCTTGCTGCACGATAACGCTTCAGCACACACCGCGGTGATTGTCACTCAATTTTTGGCCAAAAAAATGATTCCAGTACTCGACCACCCCCCGTATTCACCAGATTGGAGTCCACCGGACTATTTCCTGTTCCCAAAGTTGAAGATGGAGCTCAAGGGGCAGCATTTTTCCACCATTAAAACGATTTAAGAAGTGGTGACCCAAAAGTTGAAGAACATTCCTACACCTGACTTTTCACGGGACAAGGGACCGTTAAATGAAGGGTAGGGGGCAGGGTAATGGGATTCACGGGATTTGCGGGGGATACAGAACCGACTAAAACACACTACTAACATCTATACGATCATAACGGAATCTACATTGTTTTCTTAGGATAAAACAGAATGCATAACTCACTTAAGGTTATAGGATACGTTATAAAATCAGACTTAAGAGGACGCTATACCTGGCAGTGGCGTAGTTATTACCTGCATGTGTTGACTCTGACTTATACAAGAGTAACATAGTTCAAATTGTTTTGCATATCAAAATTATCAAAATTATAAATTGCATTGGGAAGAATTTTACTTATGTCGTAGCTTTTTAATTTTTTTGATAACATGAATACACTAATACAGTTAATGTAATTGGTTTGAGAAATGTAGGTTTTTCATTTAATTATTAAAAATTATTGGTTACCTACTATTAACAATAAAATTAAAACACTTCGACTAAGGTATAAAGTTCTTCTCTCGATGCGATTTATAATTTTTATATAAAATATATACGTATTTATCAATAGTAAATAAACTTAAACTAAATGCTACAAACTGTTAAGTCTATTAGCTAAACATCTTACATTTAAAGATATATTTTTTAATCTTAACTGTAGGTATACTTTTAAGCTCTGTTTGAAAATTGCTCGTTTTTATAATATGTTTATAAAACTTTAACAGATTAACTTAAATTATACATATTGTCTAGGTGCATATAGAATTATAACTTTGATTTTGATTTTAAAATAGATAGCTACATTTAATGAATACATTACCATCATTTAGCAGCTCACATAAAAAATAAGCAACATCTCCACCTAAACAGATTATTCGTTAGTGTATGACATAAACTTTGATAAAAAAAAAAAAAATACTCTTACTGTATTAGGTTCTTTAATCGTAACATAAATTAATTATTTTATACTAAGTATTTTGAGTTACTTATTTAACACGTTTTAACAATTATAAATGTATAGTTCTATTATATTGGTACTTAATTACCTATTGGACATATAGTTATTGCTCCGTAAATTATTTTGAAACTTAACCATAGAAGTCCTAATGATACATACATAGTGTCTATAAAATTACAATTTATTTTACTCCGTAACCAATTTAATAAAATAGAGAATTGTCATTTATTGAGACTGTAGTTAATTGTAAAGATTGCAATCCATCGATGCGAATAGTAGTATAACACAAATGCCACGATAATTGTTCCAATATGAAATAATAACATTTTATTTTATAAAATTCCATTTGTATTTTATGTGATACAGATGTGTTGTATTTGCTTTTAAGTTGTTATGTACATTATTATTTTACATGCGTAATTTGTACATTCCTATAATATTTTGTATAAAATAAAAATCGTAAATCTAAAACTTTTACATTTAAAATGATTTATAACATTATAATTCAAATTTTATTTTATTTTTCTATACCTAGTTTAGGGACACTTTTACAATAGGTACTAATAAAATCTTCATTTTTGATTGTGTATGGAGCGATGCATTAATTAATGTATAATATTTTGTTTCGGTAGCTTTATAGTTTGTGTAATTTGAATTTTGAATAAAGCATCCTATTTTTTTTTCTCCAGCTATATAAAAAAATTATAGTTACATTGGTCTAACTTTTCTTTACATATTTAATAAGTTGAGATTTTAGTTGAAACTTCTAAAAATTATTTATATTAAATTATAAAAAAAAAAATATATATTATATTTAATACCTATATATTAAAAAAGATTTGTATGATATTATAAATATTATTCATATGATTATAAATAAGTTGGTTATTATTGTATATGATGGTTATTTAGCTTAAGTAAAAGTTAGGCAAACACAAGGAATACAAGTCTTGAATGTATGCTGTATTTATATATTATAAGTTATTTTAAATTTACGCGATTACCTTCCTTCTGATCGTCGGAGGGCTCTTGAGGTCGTAATTTGAGAATGACCAAGTACACCGTTAGTAAAATATATGTAACTATATAAATATAGATGCGCATGCACCTTACCTTATTCGCAGCTGTCTGAATACGCAGTTGACATAATAAGAAGGATAAAGATTATTTTAAACACTTAGATAGAAATAAAGTAACACTGATTAATTTCGATTTAAGAAAAAAGGAAACGGCTCAGTTGTCGCTCGCAGGATCTGGTGTGTGGGTCTTTTCTGGTGCTCATGCACTTGACAGTTGACTGGTCGAATAGTGCTCGTGCACTTGTTGCTTTGAAGAGTGCTCATGAATTTATGAGAGGAGACGACTAGGTCAAGCCGGCCAGAGTCGCAGGCGGCCTCATTAAAGGTTTTTGCGTTACCAAGAAATTGTCTTTATCCCCGGCGATAGAGACCCTTACTGGACCATCCATTGTCTCTGGCGGCACACAAAATAGATCACATGTGTTGCGCTACACTGTCACAACTATGTTTAATATCCTACATGACCAAATAATATAAATCGTTCCTTTCATCAGTTATTTAAGATGTTTATTGGGGTTTATTCTGTGCGTGCGACAACCTGACCGTTATTTATTTAATTGAACAAAAACAAGAAATTTACAATGATATGATATGTGAAAGTGAGCATATCATTACAATATTTATGTTAAATACTGTATATTTTTAATTTATTTATGAATTTATTCAATTTTTAATCAAAAACTACACTCAAAATTGAAGATTTAAGCATTTTTTTTCTAAATAAAATACACCAATGTTGAACATTATATTAAAATAAATTCATTGCTTTACTTAAAATCTAAATACAAATCACATATACAGCTATTACTGTAATTAGTAATTTTGAGAATGGAAAATTTCGGCGACATTTTTCGCTATGCCATGTCAGTGCAAAGCTATTTCGACGCAGAAGTGTAGGTATCCTTTTTAAATCTAGGTATACTACGGATATGAATGGATTTATTTATTAAAAACAAAATATAATAATAATGTATTAATAAATAATAGTATATTATAGTAAAGTTTATTAGTATAATATCAATTTAAATCTGTATTGTAAAATTGAGTCCTTTAATTTATGTTGCTAATTTATACAATTCCTTTTACGAATACAGATTATTATTTTATCGCTTTATACTTTCCTTAGTTTAAATTGTTTTGAAAAAAAAGTTCAAATAATAGTATTCCTTTATTGAGTTGTTTATTTGATTTATCATTCCTAAAAAGAATTACTGAACATTACGGGTCTATTTGGATATTAACCCGATTAATATGCAATAAAAACCTGAGTGATTATCACCATTTCTCCGCAAGAATCGTGTATGAATAAGTATAGTAATGTTATGTTAGTATGGCTCAGAATTAATCAATTGTCGGTACATCATGACAAAAACTAAATTTATCGTCAAATTGTCAAAATATATCAAAACTTCTTCGCTGTATTGATAGGCACCTACATTAGAATGTAAATAGATTTATTCCGTTTAAACATTTTTTATCTCTTTAGTTTGAAAACAATGTAGTTTCAAAAAAAAAAAAAAAATAGGTTAAACGTGACTACGTGGTGTATTTACTTAACAAAATGTACCTAATGTTTGTATAATATCAGGTTTTGAGCTAACTGTACGTCGTATAATATACCTAACAAAACAATACGAATAATAAATAATTAAAAACATTTTATCGTTTAGTTGCTTAAATATTTAGTACTTATTGAAGTTTTATGACAACGTTTGTTTCAAAAACTTCTTAACCAAGGACGTATTTCAAGCATTTTAGAACAATGGTTGAAATATAACATTGTAATTTAAGTATATAATATATTATTACTATTACCATTGCCAAAATTTAGATTACCTTATTAATTTACAAATGCAAATTCGTTAATCAGATTAATTATATCCCGTTATTTCATTTAATATGAACTCTACCTGCTTGTATTATAGCTAATAGTATATTATTGTGTGTAAATTGTATGTACAGGGGGCCAATTCTTGAAAGTACTAGAACGGTATTCGTATACGAATAATTTTACTTTTTCTACTACTTTGACAAAACCGTATTCTTGAATGCCGTTCGTACACGAACGGGTCGTGTGGTGTACCGTAATAGTATTCCTTTGTGTTTGCCTAACTTTTACTTAAGCTAAATAACCATCATATACAATAATAACCAACTTATTTATAATCATATGAATAATATTTATAATATCATACAAATCTTTTTTAATATATATTAAATCTTAATATATATAAATCTCGTGTCACAATGTTTGTCCTCAATGGACTCCTAAACCACTTAACCGATTTTGATGAAATTTTTTACACCGCGTGTAATTTGGTCCAACTTAAAAGATAGGATAGTTTTTTTTCAATATGTATTATTAATAATATGTGCTCAAACAGGAATATTGAGATTTATGATAGAAATTTTTGTTTATAAATGGTTGCTATGGGGGTTATAAGATTTGAGAATAATATTTATTTATTTGTGGTTGATATGGTAGTATATAAAATTAATATAATGAATTACGGATTTTGATAACATTTGGTAACCATTTAATAATATGAATATAATATAATATAATATAATTCCTCTTATTGGTCGCAGGAAAATGTGCTTATGTAATACAATTTTAGGAAAATACACCAGAAAAGTTCGGAATCTGGGTGTAAAAAAACAACAACAACTGTCACTGCAGTTGTTCAGCAAGAAAATAAACTATATTAAGGTAGCTATTGATTATGATTGAATATAATAGTTATAGACCTGATGTTATATTTTGTTAAAACCATAACAACAAAAATAAGAATTAGCGAAATAAGTCAATGGCCACAGTAAATTTAAAATTCACAGCAATAGTTAAATTTAAATTAAATTAAACTTGCCAATCGCGTGAATGCACGTTGTGACTACAATAACCTTGATTATTTTTTTGCCAGACCCATCATCGGCGAGCTGGACGCTCTCATCGGATTTTAGTGCGTTAAGGTTGGGTTAGGAATATGTATTAATTGATTAATATAATCCACCGTACTATGTCAAACTTGGTATAACTTTGATATTTATTAGAGTTAAATCATACACTTACATACAAACAGCACTAGGTCCGCGATCTACCGCAGATAGATTGCCTACCTGATAAATGATAATATACTTCAGCAGTTCAGCGAATCAGAATTTTTATTCCGGGCAACAGAAAACTTAAGATAAATCTAGAACATAATCCACCGAATATTAAATAATGAATTGAACAAAGTTTGAGTCATATAGAGTTGGTATATTTAACGAGCAAGATAAATATTAGTTAGTAACATTATAAACATAGATCATTCTTATATTAATTATTTTGAAAATAGTGCTAGGATAATACACAATATAGTATGGTGTATCACATAGTACATAGGTATTTAAATGCAATTTTAATATAAAATTTTCATATCTCCGTGATAAACTATATTTATATGTTTTATTAAATTTTCTCATACATAATAACACTAATACATGGCCTACGAAAATGCAAAAAAAACCAACTAATACGCGGGCAACGCCGTATCGGGACAGCTTGATTATAATATATATATTTAATATACATTTTTTTACAGCAATAAACTAACATAACAAGTTATACTAAGTTTTATTGTTTTACCAACAGGCAACAATACAAAAACCACGAGATGGCACATTATTGTATTTTACCCACTGTAGTAAAAAAAAAAAATGACATAACTTTGAAACTTAAGTGTTAGAAATTATAAAATTCTTATACACATCTCGCGGGGTCCGCAATCCACCACGTGTGGATTGCCTACATGATAATATACTGCTCTCATAATCATAAGAGAGTCTCACGGCAACGGTAAGCAGAATGCCTATAATATTATGACTTAAGTAACTCACTGACTGATAAACGTAGAACCTGAACAATGATAGATCGATGCTTACAATTTACACGGTACATTCGTAAAATCGTATCACAAATTTAGTGTGTAATGAGAAAGCATTTTACAAAATTCGCATATTAAAGTGGTGCTTTCACAAGATTTTTGAGAATCAAAACAGTCAATGAAAATGTTTAAGTTTTGAACACCGTTAAACCGAATAGTAAATAACAAATTAACCAAAATTCGAATCTATATATTATATAGAATTTGCATTTTTAACGGGCAACGAAGTGCACGGGGTCAGCTAGTATAATATATATATTTTTTTTTATAATTTAATATAAATAATTTTTAGAAGTTTCAACTAAAATCTCAAATTATTAAATATGTAAAGAAAAGTTAGACCAATGTAACTATAATTTTTTTATATAGCTGGAGAAAAAAAAATAGGATGCTTTATTCAAAATTCAAATTACACAAACTATAAAGCTACCGAAACAAAATATTATACATTAATTAATGCATCGCTCCATACACAATCAAAAATGAAGATTTTATTAGTACCTATTGTAAAAGTGTCCCTAAACTAGGTATAGAAAAATAAAATAAAATTTGAATTATAATGTTATAAATCATTTTAAATGTAAAAGTTTTAGATTTACGATTTTTATTTTATACAAAATATTATAGGAATGTACAAATTACGCATGTAAAATAATAATGTACATAACAACTTAAAAGCAAATACAACACATCTGTATCACATAAAATAAAATGTTATTTCTAAAGTTTCAAATGTTACAGACCAGGTGATTTCTGATATTTTATGAATTCCAAAAGTAATAATCTGAACAGCAGAACGATGACGACTTTATCGCATTTACGAGGTGATAAACTTATCCACCATTGCACAGTTTTATTAGTCGTTCAAAGTATTTATCGCATAATGATTTAAGTAAATGTCGGAGTAACACAACAAGGCGTTGATTTTTCTTCCCCTTTAAATAAACATGTTTTTAAGTTTTATGGAAAGCTTCTAATACCATATTTGTATTAAACATTACTTTATATCGATAGCAAGCTGCCCATCACTTTTTCCTACGTACAATGTACGTTTCTAATTTACAAAGAAAATTAGTTAAAAGTTCTTCAAACTGAGTTTTATCTGGTTCTTCAAGTATAATACAGGAAGAGTTTTACAAACGTAAGCTTTTACATTTTGAGAACCAGATATTTTTTTTAGATTCTTGCGCCAGTTATTGTCAATATGACACTTACACAAAAAATGATATTGAGGAATAGGCCACATTGTGTTAATCCATGCATTCCCAAATTCAGACACTGTATCACTCATGAATACATTTGGAGTAAGGCAGCCAATCACCTCCTTAATTTTTGAAAAGAAAACTTTCATTTGTACTTCGTCAATTTTTGTGCTTATACAAAATGTACCAGGGTATCCTTCTCTGAATTCATCAATCGATACAATTGAAGTTAAATTAAAATTATATTGATTGGTATCATGTGTAGAATCAGTACACAATTTCCCATTACTAAATTTATGCAAAACGACTTTTTTCACCGTGGACCGAAAACCCCACGCCCGGTACACCATCACCAGTAACCGAACGGCCATTCTTTTTTTTGTTTTGTTTTAACGTTAACTCCCTGAGTTTTCTGTTCACTCACACCTACGGTGAGACATTTGTTTTCATTAATTATTTTGCATTTTGTTTGTTTTAAATACACGGCGATTACACGTCACTATAACCGAACGCAGTGCTTGTTTTTTTTATTTTTTTTTTTGTTTTTCCCCACGTGTTTTTCACCGCTGTGCGAACCGGCCTCTCGCCTAACACCTAGGTCCGCCACAACGTGTCATGGTCATAGTAGCATATGCATCACCCTCGACAGGAGGCATGGTCATACTTAGCCTTGATATACCGTAGCCCATAACATTCACTTACACCCGCTAGAAATATAAACGAAAATACTGAAAATGCCGAAACAGTGTGTACAAATCAAAATCTAGACCTTACAATAATATATAAAACACCCAGACCAATTAGTTCTAGAAAACCGCCTCAGCGATATTCTCCAAGTGATTATGACTAATGTAATTAAATCATTTATATATAAAAATAATACGAACATAGCTATTAATTAATATACAAAATACTCTATATATATAATTTTTTTTTTAAGGAAAGAGATGTTGCATATTCAGCATTTATATTATTTTATACTACACACATTTATATTAATTGTATGCATAAATATCATATTACGATCGTGTGACCATGAATATTTTCAAATTTAATAAAACGTTCAAACACATTACCACTTTCATCAATATATCTCAACACGTATGCTATCTGATCATTATGAGTTATATCGGATGTGGAATCTACAATAATTCTAAAATATTTTGCAGATTTAACTTCCATTAATTTGTGATTTAATACTTTATTAGCCATTAGATCAATCAGTTTTCTAACAGTATAAGATGAAATGTAATTTGTATTTCCGGATCCTTTATTTCCATATGTGGTAAGATGATTTGATAAAAATGGATCAAATTCACTAATCAACTGTTATATAGGTACCTAAAAATATTCCATTATGTGGTGAATTAAGCTTTTCATCATCTCCAAAAAATGGTAGTCCTCTAAGAAGTAAACTTAATTGCTGTGGCAGTTTTTTTAAGCACATTTCTCCAATACTCAACTTATTTTTTATGCTTTTATCTTTTATAACACAATGTCTTGATCAATTCGACTATTTTTCATTGCACGGCTGGATAAAACACACACTGATTTTCTGTGATTTATCGAACGTTCATGTCCAGTAAGACGTCGTGAAACATGTCTCCAATCATCAAACCATCTTTACATAACTGATCATCATCAGGGTAAAAAAGTTTACAAACATAACAGTATAATTTTTTAGACTCTTCAGAATAGACTAGCCATTGTCTTTTAAATTTATTTTGATTTTTTTCAGTAAAAAAAAAAAAAAAAAAAAAAAATGAGAAATTCGCAAAGACAACCATTTTGGGTTTTTACCATTAAAAAACTGTCTTGAGTTTTTAATTTTATCGATATTTTAGTCAGGAGGATTCATCACAAAAGATTTTTGAAATTCATTTGAGATTTTTAATGGCCATAAAGCAACATTTTTCTTCAACTTGCTGTAATCTATTTCATCATTTCCACAACCTAATGATATTTTAATCATATACGTCAATAGATAGCGGATAATTGATAGCGCGACAATTGATAGCGGTCAATTTATAGCGCGTAAATTGATCGCGAGCGACTTTTGATAGTATGACAATATGTAGTGCCCTAAAGAATTATATAACCAATAACAACTATTAAAAAAAATAGATTATAGAAATAAATATTGCAAGTCATAATTAAAATTATATAGGTATAAAAATTTAAATACTTAAAATTAAATTCCCTAAAAAAAGTATAATATAAAAATTTGACGATATTAATGGGTATTATAATACAATATTTATGTTAAAATAAAAATAAAAAAAATTATTAAGTATAATATGTTACAAGTCATTTTACATGTCATAATTAAAATTTAGCTGCCCAAAAAAGTATAATATAAAAATTTAACGATATTAATGGATATTATAATACAATATTTATGTTAAATTAAAAATAAAAAAAATTATTAAGTATAATATGTTACAAGTCATGTTACATATCATAACTAAAATTTAGCTGCCCAAAAAAGTATAATATAAAAATTTGACGATATTAATGGATATTATAATACAATATTTATGTTAAAATAAAAATAAAAAAAATTATTAAGTATAATATGTTACAAGTCATTTTACATGTCATAATCAAAATGTATAGCTGCCTCAAAATATTATACCTGTAGCTGGAAGTTATGTGCTATTCCTCTAAGATAGTCTTCAATTGTTCTATTTTCATAATGTAAACAAATTTTTTGATTTTAGCACTCGGATCTTTATAAATTTTTTTTGATGGCGGTTCCATTCCTGCAACATATTGCTCTATTTTCATTCGGTTTACTTGCTCCTCTTTTTGCAACGCATTTATGAACTTCCATATTGTTGGGTGCGATGAGGAATTTAACATTGCAGAAAAACAATTGTGCCATCCTTCTACGGAGTTATTTGTTCGGGGTAAATCAGCAAACACTAAAGAATAGCAGTTCCATATATTTATTGGAAAATTAGGTTCTCTTCTTTTTTTATTTCTGTGTAAGCGACCAATCCAATTTCCCTCGAAATAATCTATTAGTGGCATCAATACCTCTTCATTTTGATTATAAAAATCTGTGTCTAAAAGTTTCTCAAATGCATCAACAACTTTATCTGTTGGTACATACGCCAAAGCTGGTAACATTCGTATGCATAATGCAAAATCTGAATTTTCCCTATATTTTTTTTTGTAATCCAGTTTCTTGAACGTGACGCCATACACATTGTGATAAATGAAAAAAACATCCATTTATAGATGCATTTGGAAACTCAAATTTGACAGCATTCATTGCCCCTTTTTCAAAGTCCATCATTATATTAATTGGGTTTAGATTACATATTAATGACTTTAAAGCTTGAAGCATTAATTTATATGTATTTTCCTTTTTATCGGGTAGTAAAATATACACAGAAGGAATAACGTTCGAATAATAAACAGCGTGAATAGTATAAAGTTGTTGAAATATTTTAGGGGCACATGAGAATGTTCCGTCACAAAACCAGTTATCGCAGTTAACAGTTAATTCGAGGTTCCGTTTTGTACTGAATAATAGAATTCGATTTGTCTCAGATTTGTTATCAAATTGTAAAAATTGCTCACCATTTGTTGTTTTCGTGAATCGGTCTGGAATTTCAAAGTTTAAATTTTGAGGATTAATTGGAGCTCCTAAATGAGATTGACGAACTCGCTGAACGGTTCTTTTTAGAGTTGGCACATTTGGTAATTTTCCAGCAACTGAAGCAGATACCTTAATAATAAAAATAATATTAATAATAATAACATTTATAGAAATCATATAGTATGTACCTGAGAAGCAAGTGTTCCAATGACTGAATGCGTGGAATTAGATGTACATTTTGCATTTATTTTCATTTCATTTATTGCAGTTTTTACTTCTATTAGAGTAATATCGGGAACATGGTTGTGGTGAATTTTTTTTGAAATTTTCTCACTATCGATATCACCAATAACATGAACGCGGCCTCGGCATTTATTTTTAAAACGTACGCATCTCCATATTTTCTTTTGTACTCCATTTTTTTCGAAATGGTACATAAAACCTTCATCAACTAATATATTTGAACCTCTTTCGTTTTTTATATATTTTAAAGACATTTTAAAATGAGTATATTATACAGATATTTGTTAAAAGTAGTACTGTTGTATGGTGCTGTACCGACTGACAACTGATATAGTGTATAGTGTAGGTGTAGGTATTGAATAGTCTCATTATCTATATTGCCCATATTATTTTAGATAGTAATATAAAGTTTCCGATTATGATATATATTATCTAAATTTTTTGATTATTTAATTCTTTAGGGCGCTAAAAATTGTCATACTATTAAAAGCCGCTCGCAATCAATTTACGCGCTATAAATTGACCGCTATCTATTGTCGCGCTATCAATTATCCGCTATCTATTGACGGGACACCTTTTAAAAAAAAATTAAAATACATAGAAAACCATAGGATTTAGATAAAAAAAAGGTATTTATATAAAATGTTAATACCACAAAAACATATTAATAACAACAGTTAAAATATAGTTAGTCTTAATTTTAATATTTTTAACAAATTTATTACTTACTATGATTATCATTTTAATGTATATTATCTCACAAATTATAACAATAATGTATATATGATGAATGCATTTACATAATAAAAAATATAGGTAGTTAATTACACTAAAATACATTATTAATTTGTTGTTAAATTCAAATTTGTTTTACTAATCACAATAAACAATTAATATACATGCAAACAATGTAGTATAATATATGATTAAGAAAATATTTATAATCTGATATACCAACAAACATTGAAATCACAGTTAAATAAAACATTTTTCTAGTTTTAGACAATTTTGAGTATCTGAAACATGTATAGCTAAAACATTTAACACAAGAACAAACATTATAAACAATTTGTTAAAACTAATAATGTTATAGTGAACAAAGACATGCAATATATTTTCTTATTTGTTATAATGTATTTATAATTTTGTATTAAAGAATAAAGACCAAAACTATAAATAATAATGTATAACTTGTACACACAGCAAATTGTTTTTAATTAGTACCTATCCAATTATTTACCTTTTATGAATGAGTTTGAATCAACTTTACACTTTTCACCACTAATAATATTGTCTTCTATTTGAACCGCTTGGTCGATTGAAACAGTCATTTTGAGTAGGTACTAGTACAACTAGTATCAGAGTTTTTAACAATTAAATCTACAAAATGTAAAAATGTTCAATAACAATAATTAAAATTATTACAAGTTACTATTATTTACAAGATTAAATTCTTATTAAAGGTGCAACATGTTTCACTATTACTATTTAAGCTACTTTCTATCGATTCATTTATAACGGTTTCTGGTGTTATGAATTTTTTCGGTATGTAATTATCAGAAGAACCTTTTAATTTCTCAATTTCTTTTTTTTATTAGCTTTGATTTGACGTTTTTCCACCCCGCCCATATATTTTCTTTTTAATCCAGACATCTTGTACGTAATAAAAGCGTAAAACAAAATAAAATTCACAGTTACTGCAGAAATATTCTTGTCTTTGATGATAATTGACAATAACGTTAATAACTGCATAGAATAAAGATAATTGATGAATAACCTGAATAACTGAACATGCACGATGCTAGTACGATCATTTATCGCATTATCGTTTATCGCATAAAAATTGGGGCCGGGTGACTAGTCACCCAGGTATCCCCCTAAATCAGGCTACTATCATTCGATGGAAAGAACATGTTCTTCTGCCCTTTAGCCTATTGCTTAAAATGCATGAGAAAGAAGTAAATTAAATTAATGTGTTTTTTACACTAAATAATAATATAAAACAATACAAGTGCAATGGATTTACTACACATCGATTAATGATACAACTAAATCACACCGTTTTACCTACTCCATAGATATAATCCAAAATCCATATTTAACCACAACTTGATAAGTATAGGAAAATCACCCAACATTTTACTAAAATTAAAAAAATATAAAAAAAATATTTGAGACGAACTCCCAAAACTATTACCGGAAAGGCATTTAAAAAGAAAAAAAAGTCGGAAAGTGGGTACCGCTCTGCTGTACATTAGAAGGTGGACCTTGGATTAAGGTAGGTTAAATTTGAATGCAATGATAGGTATCATTGTATACGAAAAACCGATTCTGAACGGAGATGATTTGTCAGTCTAGGATATATTATATTTAAATATTGCCATATATTCTAATTTGAAACAAATTTTCAACTTTTCAATTTCCGATCTAAATAAGTGGTAAAATTTTCAAGTATCTACGACTTATAATTTTTGAAGTATAACAAATATTTAAATTCGTTTGAATTGTTTGAGGATAAATAGTTATCGTTACGCGATTTCACAAAAATTTAAAACTTAAACGCTAAAACATTTTTCCTATAATGACGCTTCAAATTTTCTCTACAGCTTTTTGAAGCAAAACTTTTGGAAAACTTAGTGTTGAATTTTTTAACGTTAGATATAGATACAAACAATTTTATGAATTTTCAACTACAAAATAATTTGCAAATATTCATGATTTTGACGAATTTTTGTCAAAATTTTAACTTCAAATGCTAATAAAAAAAAAAATGTGCATGTGTATTCTTATAATTTTTTAATCACTATAAGAATAACGTATGAGGAACTTTGTATAAAATGTTCAAGTATTTTGATTGGGCCAAACAAATTTTTCGACACTTCAACAAAAAAATTTTCAGAAAAATTGAAAATTTCAGTTGTCTATAAATAGCTCAAAAAAACTCAAAATATTTTGGAAATTAAATCATGTAAAGAAAATGCCAATCTTAATAACTGGTAAAATTTTCAAGTATCTACGATTTATAATTTTTAAATAGTAACAAATATTTAAAATCGTTTGAGGATAAATCGTTATCGTTACACGATTTCGTAAAAATTTAAAATTCAAACGCACTTAAAATTGTTCCTATAATGATGCTTCGAGTTTTCTTTATAGCTACTTGAAGAAAAACCTATGGAAAACTTAGTGATGTATTTTTAATCCTTAGTTATAAACACAAAACATTTTATGATTTTTCAACTTCAAAATTACTTGCAAATTTTAGGGTTTTCGACAGATTTCGTAAAAAATTAAACTATAAACGCTTATAAAAAAAATTGTGACTAACGATTTTTAATTTTTTTTAGCTACAATAAAAACAACTCATAAGGAACCTTGTATTAAATTTTCAAGTTTTTTTGGTCATCCAAAATTTTTTTATCGACACTTCAAAAAAAAAATCGCATAAAAATCAAAAATTTCAGTGGTCTATAAATAACTCAAAAAAAGTCAAAAATTTAACTGTATATAGATAACACTAACCTAAACATTTGATGAAAATTTCAAGTATTTACATCGATTAGTTTTTGAGTTATAGCAAAATAAAAAATTCGATTTTGACGAAAACTGGTTTTGCGTAAAAATTCCCGTTTTTCCGTCATTTTTTTTTTTTTTTTGTTTTTCTCGATTTTTTTGAAAACTGTCGGAAAATGTTTACCTCTATAATGCACCAAGGATATTCACTTTACCATCGGAAACCACCCCCGAAGTTTGAATTTGAAGCATTATTTCGACTAGTATGCTGTACACAGACACAAAAAAAAAAAAAAAAAAAAACTATTATAAAAAATAATTTCATTTATCTTTCCTTCACATATATTAATAATAACGAATACACGACACTGGTCAATTATGTAAAATATTGGTACAATAAAGGATTTCAAAGATGGGTTAAATATTTACCTACCCTGTTTTTATATTTATCACGTGTGATATAAACCTTATGTATTTTTAAAATTTCAAAACAATTTTTAAATTAAAATTGAAAAACGTATATGGAATAAATGCCTTTTTAATGATGCACATAATGTATTATTACATTATTTTACAATTTATTATGTAAATGATGATGTATTTAAAAGTACATATTACAAAGATTTACTTTAGGTGATGACTGATTGCTAGACCCCCCCCCCTCAAATACTTAATTTCTATTCTATCGTGTAATTCTTTTGCATTTCAAAATTATTCTGAATTCAAATTTCAAATATTTCAAATACCTACAATTAAAAATAAAAAATAAATTAAAATTGTAGAAAAGTCAACTCAAATACTTATTGTTGTATTCATTGTAACTTATGCCTATTTTAATTTTACTTCATAATACATATTATAATCGATCCTACTGCGGCGATTTGATATACACGGCCACCCGCGAAAGCTCTAAATTTATTGCATTCTTTTCAAGTTATTTTTTGATTTTTTAATTTGAATTTTGAAAAAGAGCTATTGCTTTCTCTTATACGATAAAATACATACGTCTACGATTTTTTTTTAATACCATATTATTACGATTATTATTAGTATAATATAAAGTGTAGTACTACAACGCGTTAATGGAGTACATTTTGAATTTTTACGTTTTCAATTTTTATGACATTTGATATGTTTTATATAGTTTCCTACATATCAAAAACAACATCTGATATATTCTGAACTTTGACATTATGAAAATTATGGATTTAACTTTCGGACATCGATTTACATAATATATTATGATGACTGATAGCTAGACATTCAACTACTATTTTCACTAAATAAATTTTATAATATGAAAAAAAGAACCAGGCATGCGACGGGACACGGTATCAGATTGTTCATATTATACTATATTGGTATCATAACCTACTATTCACACATCGTCCGCGATCCGACGCAGTCGGATTGCCTACGTAGTGGGTTTAATGGAGTTTAATTCGATTTTTCCCAATGATAACTGGCAACTCGACTTGAATGCTCACATGTTATTCGACTTTATACTTATTATCCTACAATACAACATTAGACTTTCGACGTCGGAGGCGCAGGCGGATTGCATTGTCAGACATAGATTTAGGTACGTGATGTGATGATTGATAGCTAGACACTCAATTACCATTTTTCGTATTTATTTACTCGACTTCAGTACTTTTCTTACTTTTTTAGTGTATGATTTCTTTTCTAGACACCCGATTACAATTTCCGACCGAATTCCTGATAGCACGATTTTCTCACGACTCCCTCGAAGGCGCCATATTAATCATATATTATATATTAATCATAATTTGAGACTGTTGAAGAAAAATGTTGAAAATAAACCTACAATGATACAAAGTGTGTCATCTGTTTTGGTAAATTCACTGCCATTAAATATTAATGAAAATATTTCTAATTGCTTATTAGAGTCAGGCCCTAATAAAAGAATCAAGAAAAATCAAGATTTAGTGGTATCTAGTGAAAGTGAAGAAGAACTGGAATTTTTAAATGACGATGATAATTCTGATGAAAATAGTGTTCAGAATCTTGAAGATAAATATAAAAAAGGACACTTTTCTATAGTTAAATATGAAGGGGAATTTTTTCCAGGTGTTGTAAATGATATAAGCCAGAGTTCAGCTTTAGTAAGTGTGATGGTGATGAGTGGATCTGGATGGAAATGGCCTACTTCAAAAGATGAAATTTGGTATAAGTATGATGATGTAATGCAGTTGATAAAGTCTCCAGAAGCAAAAAGTTCTAGAGGAGTTTTTGATGTCCCAGAAATAAAAGATTACAGAAAATTTTAAGTTATAAATAACTAATAAGTAATAACTTACTTACAAATCTACCTTTTTCTTTTTTTTGTTAAGATTAATAGATTTTTTAAAAGAACTGTTTTTTATTTACATATTAAAAACTAACAAGAATGTTAGATTTAAAATAATTACCTACTGTATGATCTATATAATATATTTTTTAAGTTTGGTATATTTATTTGTTATTTTCTTAGATAAGTGTTTAATTTGTACTTACATAGTTATAAGTTGTTACCACTTACTACCAAGTACCAACTAACAAAAGGCTATTAGATTTACAATTGTTTCTATGTTTTATTACTTTCAAATTTAAATATATTCAAATACTTAATAAAATTTCTATTTCATTTTTTTTTACATTGTAACAAGTATAATGTCAGAGTCAAACAAAGCACTTATAATAGAAAAATTTATAATTTGGTTAAAATTGTGGAAGTGACTCAAACTTAACCAATAAATTACAAAAAAAAATCAATAATTGTAATATGTAGCAAAACGATTATACTCTCAACATTTACACTGAAGTAAAAATACATTTTAAATAAAAGAAAAAAATGCACATTTATTAATGGGTATAAATGGTAATAAAAGTACATAGTTTAAAATATAACTATGAATATATGAATAATAATATAATTACAAGTTATAACTATAACTATATAATATCAAAGGAATTATTTGATAAGAGATTAATATGATAAATTATAAAATTTTCACCACAAAATATTTTCATGAAAATTTACATCACTAGCCGTGATAGACAGCCATCCTTTCATCGTTCGTGGCCTGGTCGTGACCCGTTTGTGCCACCGTGTCACGTATGTGTTGGTGATAGCTCCCTGTTCTACAACGTCCGCTCCCGTGCGCTCATAGTGCTACTTGTGTCGTCTTATTTCTGCGTTGTTGTGTCACGCGTGTGCTACGGTGCCGTTGTCCGAGTCTGTTATAACCCGCCGAACATCGCGCATCCGCCTTTAACCACAAAGTTTCGGTACATTCCACCCGCTCCCGTGCGCGTATTAGGAAACCCAGGACGCCACAGAGCGGCTCTTTAATATCGAGTTCTCATTGGTCCAATTCAAATTTCGCGCGTTTTTCTATTATCAGCATTACCCATTATCAATTATTTAAATAAATTATAATATAATATAATATAAATAATATATAATTAATGTACCTATCAGTATTAGTAGTAAATACTAAGTCGAAGTAATTTTTTTAAATAGTATTATTCAATAAATATTACATAATATTATTTAATCATTTGTTAATATATCGTAGCTATAATGTACCTATTAGTTTAAATTAATTAATAAATAAATAGATATAATTATAAAATATTACATTTATTGATTTTTCCTTTTTTTAGAAAGTACTTAAAAAGTATAAAATATTATATTATAATAATACCCATATATATAACCATTTTAATAGTATGTACCTATAAGCAAAGCATACACAATACCTACACTATATTGTATTTTTACTTATAATTATTTACAACATAATATAAGTACTGACAATACTGTACACAAATAATTTAGTGTCCTCTGCCATGGGATAGCATTTAATTGCAGGCCTAATTTAATATTTTTTCCAATGTTGTATAATACAAGTGTACCTAATACTCATGCCCTATGAAATGCAATTAAAATAAACATAACATGCGTAGGTAACATTGTAGGTAAGTAACTCTAAGTAGGTATATTTTAATTTAATTTAATATTCAATCCAAGTATACCTACATTATACAACATATTATAAGTACCTAACATTTAATAGCTGGTATGTGGTAGCATACACGTTTTAGAAATATTGTTATATTTTTTTCCTATCATAAATATTACGTAGATTTCAATTTTCCGGTCAAAAGTTGATTTTACCAAAGCAAACACCAAAAATTCTGAATAATTAGAAATTATAACAATTAATGCGTCTTAATGTCTTATTAACCCATTATTGGGGTAAAAGTGCGCACCTAATGGGGTAATAGGCCGCATGCTAAATTAATTCATAAAAATCTATTTTATTTTTATCAAATAATAATTAGTTATTAATATATATATAATATGGATTTATAATATAATAGTTCCTAATATAATATATAATTAATACAGTATTAGTAGTAAATACTAAGTCGAAGTAATTTTTTTAAGTAGTATTATTCAATAAATATTGCATAATATTATTTAATCATTTGTTAATATATCGTAAATATAATGTACCTATTAGTTTAAATTAATTAATAAATAAATAGATATAATTAATTCAATTTGAAGCTAGAAAAATACTCAGTACTTCAGTACAAATAGTAGTGTACCTATATAAACGTTTTTCTACATTTATTTGAAGCTAGAAAAATTAAATGTTTATAAAAGTTGGTAATTAATTATCATATAACTGTAAAGAGCGGATCTTTAGGATTTTACATATTTTTATTGGCTTTATGCAGCTTTATGAGAGTGAAAAATGTGGACGATTTATCTATCACAGAGTTCGCAGGAAAAATTTTTTTTTGCATATTAAAGCATATTTTGGAAATCAGAGAATATTTAGTCTATTTTTCATATTTAAGAATATTTTCTATTATTGTTCATAAAAATATCATATCATTCATATCTATATATTGTTAATTTATCGATTTGTGATTTTTTCCAACGACAATTTTTTCTAGGAAAAAAATATTTCATATTATAAGAATTTAAAAATCATTCAATTATCGTCTTGTTTGTAATAAAATTGGTAATGTTGGTCATTCTGTTATTCTCAATCTATGATTGTAACATAGATTATATAATAAATTGTATTTGATAACTGATAAAGCGATAAGAATGATTAATAAATTTATTTTTACTTTTATATTGTTTATTAATTATTATTTTAACGTTTAATGTCTGACGATTTAGTTAAATTTGTAATATTCATTTTTATTTTTTAAAATGCCGAAAAATAATAAAAGTTTAAAATATTTACATAAACAGTGGATAGATCCGTATAATAAAACAAATGATACAGTATTTACGACTGATGGTGATATAGTTTATTGTCAAGTATGTGACAAGAAGATTACTTGCAACAAAAAATCGCAAGTAACTCAGCATGTTTTGACTACTTTTCACAAAGATGCTTTAATTCGTAAAAAAAATACAAATAAACAACTGTTTTTGAAGGATGTAAAGCCTGAAGAAAATAACAGTTTTAATAAGGATCTGTGTTTGAGTCTAATATCAGCTAATATACCGTGGGCAAAGTTAAAAAATCCAATATTTCGTCATTTTTTGGAAAAGTACACTTCAAAATCTATTCCCAATGAAAGCACACTACGTAAAAACTATCTAGGACCATTTTACAAAGAAACTTTATCTGAAATTAGAGATATTATTGGTGATTTGCATATTTTGTTTGCTGTGGACGAAACAACCGACATTACTGGTCGTTATATTGCAAACTTATTAGTTGGTGTATTAAAATGTGATGCTTCTTCTCAACCTTATCTTATAGCATGCAGAGAACTCCAAAAAACTAATCATTCAACTGTATCGCGTTTCATTAACGATGGTTTAAAATTATTGTGGCCATTAGGAGGACACGATGAAAATGTAATTTTGATGTTATCAGATGCAGCGCCATATATGGTGAAAACAGCAGAAGTACTTAAAGTCTTTTATCCTAATATAATTCATGTCACATGTGTTGCACACATGTTGAATAGAGTAGCTGAAAAAGTAAGAGATATTCATCCAAAGGTAAATAAATTAATAAACAATGTTAAAAAATCATTTTTAAAGGCACCATCTCGTGTACAAGTTTATAAAGAGTTACTTCCAGGCGTCCCTTTGCCACCTGAACCGATCATAACAAGATGGGGAACCTGGATTGGTGCTGTTATATTTACTTCTCAAAACTTTGAAGGTATTAAATCAGTTTTTGAAAGTTTAAATGATGATTCAGCTTGTGTTCAAACTAAAGAGTTGTTAAATTTAAATTCTGTAAAAAATGATTTAACATTTATCCAAGTTCACTTTTCTAATCTTGTAAGAGCAATTACAAATTTAGAAGCATCTAATCTGACTTTAATACAATCATTGGATATAGTGAAAACTATTATATCAGAATTGACTAATATTCAAGGGGAAAAAGGCATGATAATAAAAACAAAAGTAACTCAACTTTCGGCGTAGGGAAAGTGGCGCGCCCATCGCCCAATGTACAACAGTACATTGCAGCAGCCCTTCCTTGGCCTTAATTGGCCGAGGTAGTCTGGCCCTCCAGGTTGGGGGTTGAGCGTCGGGCTAACAACCCGGCCTCGTAAAAAACATATGTTCAGGAATCTAACAAATTGCCTCGGAACTGTGGAGTAATGGATTTAAGACTGGAAACTCAACTTTATCAAAAAAATAAAGGATATCAAGTGATGGAAAAAATTGGACTTGTTCAATCAGGGAACAATGAAGAACAACTTCCTGAAAATTTAACACCTAGCTTAGTTGCTGATATAAAGAACGCACCATTGACATCAGTTGATGTAGAAAGGTCATTTAGCTTATACAAGTATATTTTAACAGATAGAAGAACAAACTTAACTCCGGAGCATATGGAGCAATATATTATTGTAAACTCTTTCCACAGGGTTAGATCTTAACTTAATATTTTTTATTACTTTAATTTCATATATTTTAAAATGTATATACCTAAGTATGAACTGATTTATGTTTTAATAATTAAATAACTTAGCTGTTACCAAAGGGCATGCAAGTTGTATATTGTTTTTATTAATTTATTTTGTTTTTTTTTATATATATATTTCATTATATTCATATAGGTAACTAAGTATGAACTGATTTATGTTTTATATTTAAATAACTTAGCTGTTACCAAAGGGCATGCAAGTTGTATATTGTTTTTATTAATTTATTTTGTTTTTTTTTATATATATATTTCATTATATTTAATTATATTCATATACCTATGAACTGTTTTGTATTTTTTATAATTAAATATTTTACATGTTACCAAAGGAATGGTGCATAAGTTATTTATTGTTTTTATTGAACTATTTTCAAAAAAAAAAATTATATTATTTGCATATTTATAAGTTTAAGGAATATTTAGAGAATATTTTAGGGTTTTTTTAGAACATATTAGCATCATATTTTAAGTTTTTAAGAACCTAAAAATCCGCTCTTTACATATAAGAAATACTGCGCACTGTATAGATAAATAATGCAATATGCTCTTTATTTATAACTATTTTATATGCCTACAAAACGTTTAAACAATATTAAAACTTTCACGACCAACTTACTGTTTTCCTTTTAGAATTATAAATTTGAGTACTTAATTATTTTCACACTTGATACCAGCATTGTCATTACGTATTTGTAATTTAGAACAATTTACAATAGCGAGGCGCTGTGTGCCGAGGCCTATACGTATATTCTATTTATAAAAAAGGGTTTTTATTTACACGTAATTATTTGTAGTTGTCATTCGTTCGACGTCGGTAACTTGTACGCGTTCAGTGTTTATTAAATTATTTCATAAACTATATTGTATTTGCCTAATAGGTACTTATATTCTATACGTTTTCGGTACCTACATCGATTGTTAGTCAATTATTCACATTTAATTATGGATAAGTTAATAAATTATTTAAATGATCATAATATTATTGCTGTTATATCCGATGAATTATTGTCTACAAAGATTTCGGAAGCCCTTATACTTAGAGCTAACATTAATGATGCTAACGAAGTTGAACATTTCATCATGCTCTATCAAGAGTTTACAAAAACGCAGTGGATTCGTATTGGACAACTAGACAATCCATCAAGGTAGGTACCTCAGTAAAATTAATTTTATAA
The DNA here is from genome assembly GCF_020184175.1 of Aphis gossypii. NCBI lineage: Eukaryota > Metazoa > Arthropoda > Insecta > Hemiptera > Aphididae > Aphis > Aphis gossypii. Next base: position 1,991,222 of record NC_065533.1, read on the forward strand.
TTTTATTGCTCCGCGGTAGTAATTTGTTGTTGTTTTTGTTTAGAGTTGTATTTCATAAGTATTGGGCATGCCAGCACAGTAAAGTGAATAAAGCAAAAGATACACAAACTGCTAGAAACACATTGTGTGATGCCAAAATCGATATCCTAATTAAAAAAAATAACCGCAACACAAGAAAGAATGATACATTCTTACAAAGGGACCCTCCACTTTGTGCAAAAATATCATTATACCAAAACCATAACCACTCAGTAAATACAAGTGGTTCACTCAAATTTTTACGAGTAACACATGAGGTAATTAATATTTATTTACATGCATACACAATATATATTCATTAGGTAGGTATTTCATTTAATATATTATATATATAATTTAAATTATGTATTTATTTAGGCATAATATGTAGGTATAATATTAATTAGATTTATATAATACACTTCATAAAATTGAACAATATGCCTAACAACATAATATATAAGTTAATAATTGTTCTTATACATTCGTTTAAGGTGGAAGAAATCTTCTACGAATATTTTAATAATGGAATGGGTGCTTCTGAAGCGTTGCGATTACATGAAAGCAAAATATTATTGGAAGATAATTGCTGGGAGACATTAGCAAATGGCTCCAAAAATCCAATTAAAGAAACCGTTGCCTATTTACACAAAAAATGGAGAGAAAATAATTTTGGTTGTGTAAATAACCCATTAGACAAATTGATGGAAAAAAATCCATCTTATGCTGAACGGGGTAAATAATAAATATTTATATATTTTTATAAGTAAATTTAAAAAAATTAAATACTTAATTTTATAATATATTTGTTTACCTAGTCCATATAATCAGAATCAAAATATTTTATTTTTTGATTCTAGGTATTTCAATAGTTATACATAAAGAACAACCATGGGCCATCTTAGTAGTTACTCCACTCATGAAAAGAGTACAGCTTTTACCATCATCAAAAGAATTGGTTTTCTGTGATAGTACAAGTAGCTGTGATACCATGGAAACTACGCTGACTACAGTACTTTCAGTAAGTAACGCTGGTGCAGTTCCTATTGGAATGCTGATGCATGAAGGTCAATCATGCGAAGGATATAAAAATGCTTTTTGTCTCCTTAAAAAACATTACCCGTTGTACTTTGGTGGCAATGAGGTGAGTTATTATAATACACAACACATAATATTATCTTTAAAATCTTGAGTGTTGGTATTGATATGATGATGGATTCAAATTATAGGTGCCTATTGCATTTATGACTGATGACTCTGGCGCAGAAAGATCAGCACTGAAACAAGTTTGGCCTTCTTCTAGACTACTTTTATGTACATTTCATGTTTTACAAAAAGAATGGGGATGGCTATATGAAATGAAGAATATGGTATTGAAGGAAAAACGTTTACCCCTAATGCAGATGTTTCAAAAAGTGAATATGTAGCAAAAAGTTTAAACCTTAAAATAATATTGTATGTAGGGTATATGTATATAGTATTCTTTAGTACCTTATATATTAATTTACAATAGTTTTAAAATACTTATTAAAATCTTAATAGAAATGTTTGAATATCTATTAACTAATGTCATTGTCTTTAAACTTTTTAATAATAAATTATAATAAAATAACAATATAATATAATTTTCAAGTATTATACGCTACAGATGAAGATAATTTTTATGAAGCAGTGAATAATATTCAGAACTTGAACAATGAGTTTCCTACTTTTGTTAAACGATTTGAGAACTATTTGAAGAGAAAGAATGAGTGGGTTTTAATGTATAGGAGGGACATTTTAACTAGAGGAAATAATACCAACAACTATGCAGAAGCATGTATACGAATACTTAAAGAAATTATTTTAAATAGAACAAAGGCATATAACGTTGTAGCTCTTGTTGAATTTATTTGCCATGTATGGGAAGATTATTTAATACTTATAATACTGGACCATGCCCATAACCGTCGTGATAATATTCAGCGGAGTTATAGTAAACTTTGCAGTCGCTTACCAAATTTAAACACAAACCAGGTAACTAAAATTAGTAATACATGTTACTCTGTGCCAAGTACCAACAATGTAAATATTGTATATACCATAGATGTACAAATCGGTGTTTGTGATTGTTATGTTGGTTATATAGGAGCGTTTTTTAAACATCAAACATTTTTGCATAAGTATTTAAATCTATCTATGCCGAATGCAACTCCTATAACTTTCAATGAAAGATATGTACTTGGAAAACTTACTCTTGGTGAAAAGTGTCTTTCCCAAGAATGGTTTATGGGGTTAAAAGAAAAGGAAAGTACAAAATTACAAGAAATGGAAGTTGGTTGTTCCAATGAGTCACCTCCCAGACTTAATTTGAATGAAGAGGAAAACAAAAAAATAAAACCATCAGAATCTGTTGATTCCAAAATTCTTAGTGATGAGGTCAATGAAAAATTTGATAAAGAATTTTTGAGAGTTCAGCAGTTTTTAAATGATGTGCCTTTAGACATAAGATAAAAATTAGCCAACAAAATTACAGTGATAAAAAACGCACAGCAATTAACAAAACTAATGGTCACTTGTTCCAGAGGCTTAAGTATTGCGACTAAAAGAAAAGGCCAAATTAAGGTTCAGCCTACTTCAATAAGTCGTCAGAGGCAAGGTGTAACTCGAGGTTCTCGGAGAATTCCATCTGGAAGACCTCCAACATCAGTCAACAAAAATAAAGTTGCAAAAAAAAGCTACAACATTGGAAAAAATATTAAATTAAGCCAATTTAATGCTAAGTCCCATGGCAGAGGACACTAAATTATTTGTGTTGTATTAATAAAGAATAAAGATTAAATACTATCTATCATTTGTTTTAATATTATTTTTCAGATATTGTTTTAACATCTACAGTATTGTCAGTATACCTAGATTGAATATTAAAATATATCTAATTAGAGTTACTTACCTACAATGTTACCTACGCATGTTATGTTTATTTTAATTGCATTTCATAGGGCATGAGTATTAGGTACACTTGTATTATACAACATTGGAAAAAATATTAAATTAGGCCTGCAATTAAATGCTGTCCCATGGCAGAGGACACTAAATTATTTGTGTACAGTATTGTCAGTACTTATATTATGTTGTAAATAATCATAAGTAAAAATACAATATAGTGTAGGTATTGTGTATGCGTTGCTTATAGGTACATACTATTAAAATGGTTATGTATATGGATATTATAATAATATAATGTTTTATACTTTTTAAGTACTTTCTAAAAAAAAGGAAAAATCAATAAATGTAATATTTTATAATTATATCTATTTATTTATTAATTAATTTAAACTAATAGGTACATTATAGCTACGATATATTAACAAATGATTAAATAATATTATGTAATATTTATTGAATAATACTACTTAAAAAAATTACTTCGACTTAGTATTTACTACTAATACTGATACATTAATTATATATTATTTATATTATATTATATTATAATTTATTTAAATAATTGATAATGGGTAATGCTGATAATAGAAAAACGCGCGAAATTTGAATTGGACCAATGAGAACTCGATATTAAAGAGCCGCTCTGTGGCGTCCTGGGTTTCCTAATACGCCTCCCGTGCACACGCTGGTGCTCGTTCGGTTAGGTAACTTGCTGTCTACAGTAGTGCCAAATACTTAGTTTTCTGAAACGCCGTCCATATATCTAGGCAGTTGGTAGCAGCACCAGAGGCCGCCGTAGCAAGTGTCAGCTGTTCATTCTTATCAGCTTATCACCACAAGATAAGATTAGTTTTATTGTATTTTTTATCATTTCTCTGTACATGGTCGACACCAGCTTGTGTCAGCTGTTAATATTATTATTTATTATTTGTTTATGGTATACTAGTCTGATAGGTATGATTATACCCCCCACATCTTGTACATATATTTAATTTGTTTCACAGCAATAGACGTCCTTTGTTTTGTCTCTATATTTAAATTAGAGATATTTATTACACCCTATTGTTTCTGTCAAATATGCACGTCGCAAGTACCGCGGGGCCAGCTTGCGAAACCAACTCAATAGCTCCGTGACGGTGCGATAACAGTAACCTTAATGAAAACGCAATCAAAAATAGTACAATCTACCATAAATCAAATCACCAACGTATCGTCCACATTATCCCAAAATTTTGTTGAATTACAAACTCAGTATCATCATGTAATTAAAAAAATAAATATCAAAAATAATAAATTATTGGAAATAGAAGTGAATCAACCATTGATAAATTATTTGTTAAATTTAAATCTATTACTAACAGAATTTTCTTTTGAAACAGATGAATTAATTGATTGATTAACATTATTTAGACACAATATTCTACACCCAACTATATTGAACAATAACGAACTAAGAGATAAATTAGGAATTATTGAAAAAACATTCGATTCCACACAAACACTCCCAATCAACATTAATAATAGGTACAACTTCGATTGAGATATTCCTAAAAATCGCTTAAATAAGTACAAAATTTGTTAATTTTCAATTATTATTTATTCTGAACTTTCTTATTTGAAATTAGTTTATTAGTTTATTTATTTGTAATTCACCGAGTATGACCAATGCCAATAAAAATAACTACATTTAAATTTTTATTTATTCCACATAACCCATACCTAGCAATCTCATTATACAAACAAAAATTCAATTCTTTAACAGAAAATGACTCAAATCAAATTAAATTACCCGAATACTGTGAGGTATGACATGGTTACTTCTATAATGCCCAATTTGAAAAATTACAACGTAGTAATTTTTTTGTTTACTGGAAAACGAAGAAAATTGTAACAACAAATTGTATTTCCTGCCTCTACAACAGTTCATACGTTACGGAGTACAGGTATTTTGTTACAGCGATGGCTGTTGTAGAGTAATCACGTGTTTGTGCGTCACCTCGTTGTTTTTCTAGTTTTCCCCGGAAAATACTCGACCGTTTTTTTGCGTGAAGTTCTCTCTCTCATTGATCCGTTTACTGTAACTTTTGTTGTAACCCGCGTCGAATTTCGTTAGTTTTTCAAGTCGCAAAACGATTAACGTAGCGCTCTTTTTTGTGTACTACCGTATTACGCTCTGGCACTTGTTTTTGGTTTTTGCTTACGATCATGCTTGAACCTATTCTAAGAGTCCTAACTCTAAATAATGTAAAAAGTGCGTGAACCTGCCGGTGTACATTTTTAGTCGGCAGGTATTATACTCCCCCCCCCCTCGTGGGGCTCGTATTTGTGCACCGCCATAAGGAATACAAGGCCGCCCGACGTCAGTAAGTTTAGCATGTACTATTTCTAGTGCCACGTGCCATATACTGCCGAAGACCTTGCAACTCAATTTTGTTTGTCTTATATACGTAGCGTGCCAAATACACTTCACATAATATGGGTGCGAAGTTTTTATCGAATCGCCGTAACGTATTTAAAAGTTGTCGTACAGCGTCCGTGTAAGGCCCTGTGAGTTGGTGGGCCCAAGCGGACCAACATACTAGAAGTGACCTTCCCCATCCCCAGAATTTTAATATTTTAAGTTAAGTATAATTCTCTGGGTATTAGACATAGAGAACTAGTTCTAACGGCAAACATTTTGCCTTAGGGCCCTCTGTAAAGTCCCTCCATAGTTTGGGGATCTAAAATCCCTTCTATGGGATCTCGGCTCTCAGTGAAGGGGATTAGAAGAAAACTCGGCACACGCTTACTAAGATTCCCCAGGACTGTCCCCACCAATTTTGGTGGATTGGAAGGGTTTGGAAAAAGGGATTTTCCCTCTCTTTGGGGCTTCGTGGGTCTTTGGCTTCTAGGACTGTGGTTCAGGTGCTCATTGTTGCGTGTGATGTGTAGTGTCCTACTAAGCTAAATCAGATTTAATAGCGTTATTGTTTTCGCACCTGGTTTACGTAACCGTGGGAATTATATAAGGCCGCCGTTGGCTATCATTGCCACCCACCCGCCATTCGTTGCTGCTCCAGTACATCGCCAGTTGTTTTCGTCGCCGCATCAGCTGTTGCCGTCGTCGCCGATATCACCCGTCCCGGCCGGTATTTATGTTATCATTAACGTATTTGTGTACACGTAATATCACCATTATTATTATTTATTGTTTTTATTATTATTATTGTGTATTTCGCTGCCCCCGTGGAGATTTCCGCATAAGCGCCACTTTTTTATGAGCGTCAATATATATTGTTGTTATATATAAACTATTTTGTTATTATTATGAGCGCATCCCAATTCCGTGACCACCACATTTTATTATTACAGTTGTCCGGAAAATGCTCGTCAATAGCCGGTAACAAACAACATTCTTCACTTAAAGAAGACTTAAATACCACGTTTACTGAACTCGTTTATGTGGAGCCTCTTAATCTTTCCAACAATTCATTTGAAGATAATCAAGAAAATAGTAGTATGAACGATTCTACTAGTTTATTCGACCGTATGCGTATCATTATGAATGAAATTCGTCCAATGCCTGCATCTCGTCATTCAAGTCCACGATCATTTGTTTTTACTGACCTCGAGGACTATTCATTTGCATTTCTCATGAAGGGAGTTGTCCGAGTAGCACTATATTCACCCTATCAAGGCCCATTATGAAGTGTTTTCCTGGAATGAGAAGACTTTCATAATAAAAATTCGAAATAAATCATTTATGGTTACGATTGATGAAGTGAAACCTGCCTATCTCCCGGTGAACGAAATCTCAAATGAAAACCAGGACTATACTCCACCAGCTACTGCTCCGCATATAGCCTATTAATAACAACCACCTAGAACCGATCCATCGTCATTGCCAAAACGCACATCTCGCTTAGGTCGCCGAGTAAGATTCCAGGACATTTTTGACACCAGTTAATTCCACTACAAAAGAAGGTACTGAAACTGTAATATATTCTAGAATATTCGACCGCTCAAACATCAAGAAGTCGCATGTGTCTACCGTAATGTTCTATAAGGTTAGCGGTGCCGCCGTCGATAACTATGGAGGATTCGAAAACATATATAAGCGCAACATCGTCTTACCGTGCAAGTAGTCTCAGCCTTTCTCAAGCCGACTCTCGCTTTTAGGAGAATTAATTTATATTTTATGTAGTTTAAAATAAAATGTTGTTATCGGTCAGTGTTTATTAATTTACACCTACTTATACACCTTATAATGCTATAAATGCAGTCCACTGTACCCCGAATGTTCATATTAATTATTTTCTAGTTTTTTTAAAAATATTTAAAAATATATTTATCATTTTAAATTTTAACAACCAAGAAACGAGTTACTATTTTCTGCAAGAAATCTTCATCAAAATTTTAAAATCCTAAAATCAATACATTAATGAATAATGGATATGCTTAGCATCGAAAATCAAATTATGTATATTGTTTTTCTAATTTAATTAATGTAATTAGTTTTTGATTATAAATATTATTATAAACATCAAGTAATATAACTATCAGAATCTTAAATAAAATAATGCAAGGCTGTTTCTCTGTATATAATGTTATGTAATTTCGACATAAAATTAAAAATAGTAACTATCAAGTTAATTAACTACTACTAATAATATTTTTCATACAATTTTAAAACTACATAATATATTATGTAAACGTTTAAAGGATGGTCTTAAATAAATATTTATAAAGATATAATATCAAAATATTTTTTTACAATATTGTAAAAAGGTAATATTATTATAATTATGGATTTTAATTGATAATATAATTTTATATCTAAGTAAGTTTTAAAAATTATTACAATTTATAGTGATTAATTAATTATAATAATAAATTATATTGTATTATTAATGTCTATGTTAGTATCATCATCCTCGTCATCCCAAAAATCTTTATAGGTAATATTATTCTGTAACATAATATAAAATACATATAAAAATTTTAATGGCCTGAATACCCCAAAATTTAAGTTCTTTTATAATTATTGTTAGTCCAACTTATGGAAAATCTTGTATTAATTTTCAACTCTTAGCTACTGATACAAACATTTTTATGAATCATACCTCCAAAATAATTTACAAACATTATGATTATGACGAACTTCTGTCATTATTTGAACTTAAAAAACCAATTAAATAAAAATTTGTTTGTTTATTGTTAAGATTTTTGAATTACAATAAGCACAACTTATAGGGAATCTTGTATTAGTTGTATTAATTTTCAAGTTTTTATGGGCAACCAACATTTTTTTTTATCGACACTATAAAAAACAATACTTAGAACATTTCAGTTGTCTATAAATAACTCAAAAAAGCCAATATATCTTGAACATTTAACAGTAAATAAATAGTAGGTACTCATATAAATATTTTGTAAATATTTTAAGCATTTGTAGTGATTAGTATTTGAGTTACAACTATAAAAAAAAAAAATTGATTTGGTCGAAATCTGGTTTTGTATAATAATTCTCGTTTTTCCGTCACTTTTTTTTTCTTATCAATTTATTTTGAAAACTGTTGTAAAAGTTTTTTTACCTCTATAATTTATTAAGGCTTTATTTGTCATCGCGAACCACACCTTAAGTTAGAAATTGAAGCATTTTTTCGCAAGTTATGTTGAACATAAAAAAAAAACATATCATTGTAAAATTATAGATGAAAAACCATATGTGATCAGAAACGTTTTTGGCTTATAATGATATAATAGGTAATGAATAAATATTATAATGATGTATTATAATGTATTATAATTAGGTAAAAGATTTATTACTAATTCAAATAACACATTTACCATTTACCATTACGCTAATACTTTATCTCCTAAATCTTAAATAAAAACTCTTATTATTCTTACTTCAATTACACTTTTTTTTTTTTTTGCTGTTTGGAACCGACGACCGGAAGGGGACTGCTTTCGCATTACTTCCTCCCAACTTCAATTAAACTTATACTTCATTAACATAACTTAATACCTAATAATACATTAACATTTTAAACCAATCTCAAATATTTGTATTTTAACTACTTAAGAGCTACGGCGCCTCTACTAATATGTAGCGTGGTCGGGGATGATCAGTTAAATATAGAATATTCAGGGAAGAAGTTAGTTTCTTATGAATATAATTTAATCGTAGCTCGGGAGCATAAATGGTACATAGGATACAAATAAATGTGGATTGATCCAAAAACGTATTAATATATAAAGTTTATTCTTACTTACTAATAAAATGTACAAGCTGTAGGACAGTCTCGGAAGTCGGAGTTCGTGAGCGCGTGATGTTAATCGCGGGGAACTGCCTGTCTCTTACATGGTATTCGTTTTTAGCCGTAGCTTTACAATAATTAAACATGAGACCTCACTGGAAGGGCTTTATGTATAATCAGCATTACAATATTATATTTTACATGTTTGGTTTATGATATATATATTATATATATGTATACTATATAATATGTACCTATTGTACATATTATTATGTTTATAAAATATAAATAATGATATAATAATCGTACACTTTCATCTACTGAGTTCTAATGAGATTCTACTCAATGACACTAAATATATATAGCAAAGCAGCTTCCTAAGTCTTATTTTACATTTCAAACTTTTTATAAATTTTTATAATTCTCATGTTTACTTATAACATCATTCATTGAAATATAAAATATTTTTATTCAGTGATTTTAGATTCTGAACGAAGTGATGAATGTATTGATTTTATTGTGAGGTGTGTTTTTTTATGTCTGTGTACAGCATAACTTGTCGAAATAATGCTTCAATTTCAAACTTCTGATGTGGGGGGGGGGGGGTTCCGATGGAAAAATGAATATCTTTGGTGCATTATAGGGGTCAAGAGTAAACATTTTCAAACAGTTTTCAAACAAATGGAAAAAAACAAAATAAAAGAACGAAAAACGAAAATTTTTACTCAAAACCAGTCGATTTTTCTGAGAATTTTTTTTTTTTGAAGTGTCGATAAAAAAATGTTGCCGCCCCAAAAAAAATTGAAAATTGAATACAAGATTCCTTATGAGTTTTTTTTTTTATTGTAGTTATAAAAATCGTTCTTCATAATTTTTTTTTTATAAGGGTTTATTATTTATTTTTACGAATTATGTCAAAATCGCGAAAATTTGCATATTTGAAAAGCCATAAATTTTTTATTTTTATGTTTAAGGTTACAAAATTCAACCCTAAGTTTTTCATAAGTTTTCCTTCAAATAACTGCACAGAAAATCCGAAGCATCATTATAGGAAATATGTTATGAGTGTCTAAATTTTAATTTTTTACGAAATTGAATTACGTAACGATAACGATTTATCCTCAAACAATTTTAAATCTTATTATTCAAAAAGTTTTAGTTGTAGATACTTGAAAATTTTACCAGTTGTTAGATTGGCATTTTATTTACATAATTTAATTTTCAAAATATTTTGCTTATTTTTTAATGCTATTTATAGGCATAAACTACCTTTTCCACTAAGCACTAGAAATTATATCCTAGGCTGACAAATCATATCCGTAGTTCTTTTCAGAGTCATTTAAATATAATGATGCCTATCATTGGATTCAAATTCAATACATCGATTATAGTGACCTATTATACAGCAAACTGTTTTTTTGTCATTTTTATTTCATATTTACATTTTTTAATGTTTTTAAAGTCATTAACTTCTTAGTCCTAATTATAAAAATGATGACCCATTAAAATTATTAAAATTATTTATTGCTGTTATTTTACCTCATAACGGATTTCAGGATTAATCAAAAATGTATTATATACTTGACCAATATCAAGTACATTCGACTAAAAAAAAAAAAAAAAACATTAAAATTAAAAGTTAATAATGCGTATAGCATAAAATGTATATTTTGACGTGTTCAATATACTTATGTATCTTTAAAATTAAAATTATAAAAAAATATTTAATTTGCTTTTTAAAAAGAATATTTACTCTATAAATTAAAAGGTTTCAATATGGTTGTTTTTTGGAACTTTAAAAATATATTTAAACAATGTGTATTATTTAAAAATAATCAAACCATGATGCATAATTTACCAATTTAATTCCAACTTCATTTCTGTCCATCAAATACATAGTAAATAATTCATGTGCTTCTAAATTCCTCAAGCGGTCCTATAATTATCCAATAAGTTGTTTAATTTGTTAGATAAGTAACACATATATATATATATATTGCATTGTAATAAATACTATTAATCATGGTAGTTGTGATCTAGGATAACATTTATATTGCTTGCAAATAGCAGTCTAGATGACAATGTGTTCCTCAACTACCCGAATTTATGCAATGGTACCTACTAGATTACCTACTAGATTACAAATAGTAACTATGCGGAGGAACATGATTGAAGCTAAAATTCTTTCCGGCTCGGCCCAAGGTCAAGTTGTTTTTATTCATAGAATATCGATAATGACTAATGAATTTCCTTTTGAATTTAAACGAGTCAAATTTTCTATAAAGTTTTGTACTTAATTATTTTATACGTATACGTAGTGAGTTCAAATAACACAACATTGTAATAGATCGCAATCACTATAGTAAATATATATTTATATTCACTCCTATGAATTATATAAAAAATGGTAATTGCGCCACCCATTCTAGACCAGGGGTCTCCAAATTTTTTTATTCAAGGGCCACAAAAAATATCATCTCTTGGTGGGCCAAACGTTTATACATGTATTACTCAATACATACAATTTTTAATTTTTAAATGATAGTTAACTCCTCGTATATTTACTATCCTATAGAGACCGTGGGCCTGTTAAAATTTGTTCGAGGGCCGTATTCGGTATCCGACCTGTAAGCTGTAGTTTGGAGACTCCTGTAGTAGGTAGACTACTAATCGAAAAATTTCGCTGCAATATTTATGAAAACGTTATCTGTACCGCCGTTTTGCCGTTTCATTATAAAAACTTTTTTTCTACCAAATTTTCTAAAGATTTCCGACCTTTTTCCGCTTCATCCCGTAGTCCGTACCGTACGCTTTCCCGTAGCACGTGTCGTTTGACGTTTCGCGAATCTCGCTTACTTACTACTGGGCTTCACTGAGAAAAATTCGTGTGAAGACACAGAAATATAGATTTATGAGCCCAGATATATGATACATAAAACGATCAACGATCTAATGAGTGAATTATAAATTATAATGATTCATGAAAAATTCGCTGCTATTAATGTATGAGTTCAAAGTTTGTTAAACAGTCGTAAATACTTTTATAAGTTCATCGTGGGTACGTGTAAAAATATATATATAAAGTTAATAGACTTGATATTTTGAAGTATTAGTTATAATATTAATATTCTGATATTTAAAAATATATTCAAAATACGTGCATAAATACGGTAACGTTGTATACTATACACTCCTATAATGCATTTTGTTTTCCACGATGTAAATATTATTACCTATTATTAGACAGTGACGTACGGACATTTGTATCTAATTGTTGAACCGCATTTGGTACATTCGAATAGCATGTGTGTATTTTAAATTTTCATAACAAATATAATAAGATAGTGATTTATCACAGTCATTACAAAGACGTAATAAGAGAATATTTTTACTGTCCGAGTTTTCATTATATGAGAATTGTAAGAATTTAACAAGCAAAATGACGGTTATGCAGCATTCTTTACTAGGAAACTGCTTAAGAGCTTGAGATTCGGCATTGATTTTCAACACAAACGGTAGTTAATACATTATGGCATAAGGTTCCTATGATAGGTTAGGCAGATGGTAGCAAGAACGAACCCTGCTCCGGCTGGTCAGTCGGCGGTGCTTTGATTAACACGGCCGTCCAAATTTTTTTTTCCAATTTTTTTGATTTTAAAATCATTTTTAAATGACATTGAAAATTAAAGTTATTACTGTGTCTTATACGATAAATACACGTCTTGGATTTTCTTAATAATAAATTATTAAGGGCAAGGATTTATATGCAATAAAAAATTATAAAATATGCATTTTATTTACTAAAATATGCAAAAACAAATTTTTATTATTTCTAGAGTATTATTATTTATCATAATTCAAAATTTATTATTATTACATTAAAATATTAAATATTAGCTTATATTATATCATTATTACATGCTACTATAATGTGTTGTTTCATTAATTTTCAAATACAAACATCCAGCAATTTGAACGTAAAATACATTTATACTGACTAAAACTCCTTTCCACATCTCACGAGGTTATTGGTGCATATTTAAATAATTCGATTTATCTTGGAGTTAATCAATATCGATTTCTTGGATAGATAATTTTTATACTCTATATTTACAATTATTCGACGGATAAACCAAAAACTATCGATTTTATGAAAAAAAACCATTTAAAATTAACAATAAATTATAAAATTTTGAAAATTTAAGTTAAAAAAAGTCAAAATTCCAAAAATCTATAAAAATGAAATTATATGCATTGTGTTCAAAATATGCAAAAATATGCAAAAAAAAAATTGGTTCTATTTAAACGAGAATAAGCCAAATCGTGGACAAATCTGACAACCATTAAATTTGTACTTAAGGAAAAAACATGCAAATGCATATAAATCCTAACCCTAGTTATTATATATCAGGGATGGGCAACTTAAGTTACTAGAGGGCCAATGCGGGCCAGAAAGCAAAAAAAAAAAAGGTTATCAAAATATACATTTTAATTAACATTTATTTTATCTATTATATAAAAATAAGTCCGGTTTTCCTCCCTGACGCTATAACTCCAGAACGCACGAACCGATTTCCACGGTTTTGCATTCGTTGGAAAGGTCTTGGGCTCCGTGAGGTTTATAGCAAAGAAAATTCAACAGAAAAGTGGGGAAATCGTTTTTCACATACAGCGCCATCTATTATACATAGCATGTACTTCAAACCAATAGCAACGGTGCGTGATAAAGTGTGTGACAGATAGTCATTATTCTCTGCTCAGTTAATTTCATTTAAGCTCAGTGTAAATTATGTGGATCGTGCATTTGAAGTTAAATTCAACACTCTGTCCATAGTCCAAAATGCCTAGAGAACGACGTGCGAACATCGGCCGCCGCACAAGACATGCAAGCCAGCAACAAGTCTATTCAAGGAACTTAAGAGAAGAAAAACAAAATATAATAAGAGAAAATGACCGATTGAGACATCGCGTGAGCACACTTGGAATCAATCAACAAAGAAATTCCAACGTCGCAAACAAGGAACCCCAGTTCCAGACTGGCCACAGGTGTTTTCAACTGATGCACTAGGTCGTATGTACACTGTTCATCCTAGAAACGATGAATGTTTTTATTTGCGACTGCTGTTAGTAAATGTACGTGGACCGAAATCATTTGCGCATTTGAAAACTGTGAATGGCCACCAATGCCAAACATATCGAGAAGCATGTCAACTATTGGGTTTGCTGGAGAACGATTCTCATTGGGATTTAACACTTGCAGATTCAGTTGTTTCATCAAATGCGTACCAAATACGAACGCTGTTCGCAATTATCATCACCACATGTTTTCCTTCACAACCAATTCAGTTATGGAACAAATACAAAGACGCCATATGTGAAGATATCTTGCATCGCTTGCGTATTCAAACGAATAATCCTGACATCCAAATAACCGATGAAATCTACAATGAAGGATTGATTCTGATTGAGGATCAATGCTTGACTATTGCAAACAAGCTACTGATTGAAGTAGGAATGATTGCGCCAAATCGATCGATGCACGATGCATTCAACCAAGAATTAAATCGAGAGCTGCAATACAATGTTGATACATTGCAGGAATTCGTTAGAAATAATGTTCCGTTGCTGAATGAACAGCAAAAACAAGTATACAAAACATTAATGCAAGCGGTGGACAATAATACTGGTGGTCTATTCTTCCTGGATGCACCTGGAGGAACAGGGAAAACATTTGTCATTTCATTTATTTTGGCCACTATTCGATCAAGATGTGACATAGCTTTGGCGTTAGCATCATCTGGAATTGCGGCGACTCTTCTAGATGGCGGTCGTACTGCACATTCTGCGCTTAAGTTGCCACTCAATTTAAACACAATTGATACTCCAACGTGCAATATTTCCCGATCCAGTGCAATGGGAAAATTGTTAATGCAATGCAAGCTCATTGTTTGGGATGAGTGCACAATAGCACATAAGAAATCACTTGAAGCACTTAACTTCACACTGAAGGATCTTCGGAGAAATAACAACATCTTTGGCGGCTTGATGATATTGTTGGCAGGCGATTTCAGGCAGACGTTGCCAGTAGTTCCCCGTGGAACGCCTGCAGATGAATTGAATGCTTGCCTAAAGGCATCACCTTTATGGAATAACGTAAAAACATTATCGCTAACCACTAATATGAGAGTTCAACTTCAAAATGATCAAAATGCTGCACAATTTTCCAAACAATTGTTAGATCTTGGAAATGGAAAAGTCCCAGTTGATGCGACATCTGGATTAATTACTCTTACCAACGACTTTTGCCGATTTGTAGACACTCAATTAGTTCTTATTGAAAATGTTTTCCCAAACATTAGTGAGAATTATAAGAATTATGCTTGGTTAAGTCAACGAGCAATTCTTGCAGCAAAAAATAATGATGTCCACGCACTGAATTTCACCATTCAATCAAAAATTGCTGGCGATTTGGTGACATACAAATCCGTTGATTCAATAACAAATCCCGATGATGTAGTAAATTATCCAACGGAGTTTTTGAACTCTCTGGAGATACCAGGATTTCCACCACATAACTTGCAACTGAAAGTTGGTACAGTTATTTTGATACTGCGTAATTTGAATCCACCGCGACTTTGCAACGGTACTCGACTTTCGGTAAAGAGACTTATGCCGAATTTAATTGAGGCAACCATTATTAACGGAAAGTACGCAGGTGAAAATGTATGTATTCCTCGAATACCAATGATTCCGACTGATCTTCCGTTTGACTTCAAACGATTGCAATTCCCAGTTCGCCTTGCGTTCGCAATGACAATTAATAAGTCGCAAGGCCAATCGCTTAGTGTTTGCGTGATAAATTTGGAAAATCATTGTTTTTCACATGGACAGTTATACGTTGCGTGTTCACGAGTTGGGAAACCATCCGCTTTGTTTGTGTTAACGTCAGACCAAAAAACAAAAAATGTGGTTTACCAAAGAGCACTACAATGAAACAATTAAATAACACTTCATTTTAGTAGGTAATTGAAATGAATTTATTACTGTTGTGAAATGAAATAAATATTTTCCTTTTCAAATATATAACAAAAAAAATTTTTTTTCTTTATCTTTTAATCACCAAACGAAATGTTACATAAAACGAATCTGGTGGCGAAACGGAGTTCGCCGGGTCTGCTAGTTAATAATATATAAATAGGTAGTCATTCTACCATAAGGTGTTAAAATTTCTGTTCTCGTCATCAATTTTACTTTTTTGCGGATATTCTTTACCTCTAAAATACGAAAAAAATTTTCAACGACAGCACGATACGAATGTACTAATAGCTATGGTTAAAAGCTATACATACGTGTGTGTATATACATATACTATATTATGAAATTTAGATATTTAATGATGTTCAATGCCAGATAACAATTATTATATATTGACAAGATAGTCTATATATATAGATTATAGAATAATAGACGATAAACTTTAACATTGTATGATGTGATTTTGAAATGTAGGACGGCCAGGACGAGCCAGATAAAATATACTCATCCCTGTTATGTATAATAAATACACATATCTACATTATCTACGTGTTTTTGTAGTACTACAACGCTCTTTTGATGTACGAATCTTTTATTTATAATTAATTAATGTATTACTTACAATAAATACAGTACTACTAATCGGTTTATCTGAGATAAGAATAAGCGTTACAGGGTGATATGTAGGTATTTTCTACAGGCCAATTTTATGATGATCATCATTATTCATCACATTAATATCACCTTAATGTATTTACACTGTTATATTATATTACATTACATTTAATGAATTATACGATACTGTTTTAAGTTGTACTATCTATCATGATAGTTGAGTGGGATTCGGGAAATCATAGAATTGAGGACTGTGTGATCTAACTTCGGCTATATAAAAACTGTATTAGTTTTAAAACAGATTTACCTCAGGAGTAACAACTATTTCGGAAATAGCACTCTTTATACTTGTGTACATCGCAACATAATCTTGTTTCAGCTTCCAATGATACCTAAATATTATAGTAAATATTTCAATCCTATTAATGTATGGACTTTTCGAATTGTCTCTCAGTTTTATAAGTGGTTCAAGTATATCATTTTTCTTGATCTCTGTTGGGTCAAAATATTTTAATATCGTTTTACTTGACCTATCCTGAACCCAACCACCAGGTCTATTCGAAGGTTCCCATTTATCACTAGATAATAGCACCTGAAAATAATATTTTGTTAATTAATTATATTGCCAATTTAAAATTTGATAAACATAAATGTATTTTTTTCATAGGAGTTTTTGAGAAAAAAAATGAGTTGTATGATGGTATGTAAGTGATTCAAGAATTTGTATATTAAAATAATATCATTTTAATTGAATTGGTAGTGATAATTGATCTTATTGCGATTTTAAAATAGTAAGTAATTATTTATTTTAAAAACTAGCCACTTACGAAATACAAATTGAGTGTTAAATTATAAAATATTTTTTTTTGTTAATGGTATGTTCTAAGTTAAGTGTATAAAATATTTTTTATGATTGTAACAATAAATAATTCAGTTATTTGTGTGGTGACATTAGATTTTTTTAATGTTGTATGTAGTGATTATAAATAAATATATATATATATATATATATATATGTAGTATGTATGTATGTAGTGATTATAAATAAATATACATATATATATATATATATATATGTCCAATGATATCAGCTCCTGATTTAGGGGAGAGCAAACCGGGCGACAGCCTTGGGGCCTCCACAAAAGAGTGGCCTCTAAAATAGTGACTTCGGAAAAAAATTCTTTCATATTACAAATGCACTGTCACCCCGCCGTCCCATCAATAAAACTACCTAACAGACTATAAAACAATAATAACTTTTTTGTATTCCGTTAAGACGTGTGCAATATTGTATTCTTGATCCCTTAAAAATTTAGTTTTTAGATTCTGAACGAAGTGATGAATGTAATGATTTTACAATGATGTATGTTTTTTTTTTTTTGTGTCTGTGTACAGCATAACTAGTCGAAATAATGCTCCAATTTCAAACTATGGGGGTGGTTTAATATCCTTGGTGCATTATAGAGGTAAAAAGTTAACATTTTTCAACAGTTTTCAAAAAAATCGAGAAAAACAAAAAAAAAATGACGGAAAACGGCAATTTTTACGCAAAACCAGTTTTCGACCAAATCGATTTTTTGTTATGGTTGTAATTCAAAAACTTATCATTGAAAATACTTGAAATTTTCACCAAATTTTAATGTCAGTGGTATCCGTATATAGTTAAATTTTCAAAAAAAATTGACTTTTTTTGAGTTATTTATAGACCACTGAAATTTTCGATTTTTTTGAGAAATTTTTTTTGAAGTGTCGGTAAAAAAATTTTGGATGACCAAAAAAACTTGAAAATTTAATACAAGGTTCCTTATAAGTTGTTTTTATTGTAGCTAAAAAAAATTAAAAATCGTTAGTCACATTTTTTTTTATAAGAGTTTATAGTTCAAATTTTTACGAAATCTGTCGAAAACTCGAAAATTTGCAAGTAATTTTGAAGTTGAAAAATCATAAAATTTTTTTCTTTTATAACTAAGTTTTGAAAGTTTGGAAGATGGTTCTCCATACATTTTTCTTCAAATTTCTGTAAAAAAAACTCTACTGGATTCAGACAAAAATTTTTTATGAGTGTTTGAAATTTAAATTTTTACAAAACCGCGTTAAATAACGGTTTAGCCTCAA
Organism: Aphis gossypii; assembly: GCF_020184175.1. NCBI lineage: Eukaryota > Metazoa > Arthropoda > Insecta > Hemiptera > Aphididae > Aphis > Aphis gossypii. The sequence goes on from NC_065533.1 coordinate 2,010,175, forward strand.
ACGATTTTTGATATTTGTTATTATTCAAAAAGTATAAGTCGTAGATACTTGAACAATTTACCAGTTATTAAGATTCGCGTTTTCTTTACGTGATTTAATTTTCAAAATATTTTGACTTTTTTTGAGCTATTTATAGACAACTGAAATTTTCAATTTTTCTGAAAATTGTTTTTTTATGTGTCGATAAAATCTTTTTGGCCCAATCAAAATACTTGAAAATTTAATGCAAAGTTCCTCACAAGTTATTATTATAGTGATTAAAAAATTATAAGAATACATAGGCACAATTTTTTTTTATTAGCATTTGAAGTTCAAATATTGACAAAAATTCGTCAAAACTATGAATACTTGCAAATTATTTTGTAGGTATATTTCATAAAAATTTTTATATAAGTAGCTAATAGTTGAAAATTTAATACAAGGTTTTTCATAAGTTTAGCTTACAATTATTATAAAAGAATTTAAATTTTGTTGTATTCAGGCCATTAAAACATAAACCACCTTTTTCACCAACCACTATAAATTATATCCTAGGCTGACAAATCATCTTCGTTCAGAATCGTTTTTCGTATACAATGATAACTATCATTGGATTCAAATTTAACACTCTTATAATATATAATAATGATCCATACGGCACCTAATGTACAGCAGAGCGGTACTCACTTGCCCGCTTTTTTAAATGTAACTTTTCCCTAGTGATTATTTTTCGTTTTATTCAATATAATTTCATAATTATTATACAATGAAATGCAATTTATCTACAGAGGAGTCATGGAAACGATTGTATGTTATAATAAATTAGTACCTAGGTACTTAAACATAATAATTTATTTAATTTCTATTGAATATCATGAAAATTGAACATTGATCAATCAAACTCATGAAGAAGGATGTGTGTGAAATCCTTTTTACTACTTAAATTTGTTTAAAAAAAGTGTTATCTAGATATTACTGAATCTGACATGTGAGTTATGATAAAGGGTCATATATTATTATAAAATATTTAAAATAAAATAAAATATCTCAACATTTTAGTATTGTGCAAAATGTAAATATAAATTAAACATCTTAAGACTAATTACTTTGCTCTTTTGTTTAGCTTTTAGATATATAAAATGTTCATCATTAACTAATAGTTCACTGCCGAGCAATTCTTTTTCTTTGGATGCCACTATATTTGCATTATTTTTAGCTTGATTGAATTTTGATGTATATAAACGAAATTGTGAATTATTACTCTGTACTGCAAACAGTTCCATTAACCACTTATAGGCAATAAAAAGATTGTTTAATATTTCATATGTCGTATATTTTGTACTTGTGAATTGGTTATACAATTGTTCATTAGAATCGAATTTTTTGGATTTTCTCATTTTTGCGGTCACATTTGACTTTTTATTTTTAGATTTTTTTTGTTCATCTTCTTTTATAATTTTTTTTTCATGAACTTCGGTATAAGCAATCAGTAATGCAATTGCTTGAAAATAAAAAAAAAATAATAGTATGTTTTTAAATTTTAATTGATTATTATAATGTTATGAATTCAATAACGTATAAGTAACGTATCAAATTAAGTACCTATTGTGAATATTTTTTAAATAAAAACAACTAAGGGAATTACGAATAAATATGTAGGTACTAAGTATCTATGACTTGAATTTAAAATACCTATTTTATTTATTATTGAAGATTTCTTAAGGTTACTTAGAGGTGAGTCGGAGGGTTAAGTATTTAAGTATGTGATAAAGTCTGGTTAAAACCAAGGCAAGTATGAAAAATAATTTAAATATAATGTGTCTCAACCAAAAACTTAGAGCGTTGTACTAAGCATAGTCTGGTCAAATATCACGAATAGTCACAACTGTTGTGATTATCAAATGGATCAGTATGGCTATATCACATTTTACACGTAATAATTTTTTATTTATTAAAATAATTTACAATCTATACAAAAATAAGTACAATAAGCAAATTTGATATCTTATAATGGTTAGTGATAGGAGATTAACATTTATGGGCAGGCACTCAGCAGTACCACCCAACCGGGTACACTTGAAGTTAACTATTAGAATTTTTTTTTTTTTTTTTTTTTTTTTTTTTTTTTTTTTTTATTTTAGTAGGTCTCTAGGCCACTGTCTTTTGAGTCTTCTGCGTACGTTACCAGGAAGTGAATTGGAGTATAGTTGTTTTATTAATGAGTTACTGTGAGAGTTTAAGTTGTTGTGAAATTTAGAGTAATATAATTTTGCTAATTGATTGAGTGTAGACATTTTTAGGTCTTTATGAAGATTATTGTTTGTGAAGTACTAAGGGGAGGATGTTATTACTCGTAGGCAGATGGATTGGAAGGCCTGAAGTGTTTTGATATTGGATGGCTTTGCAGTGCCCCATAACTGAATACCGTATGTCCAAACTGGTCGGATTATTGATTTATAAATGATAAATTTATTGTGTAGGGAAAGTTTAGATTCTAGGAGTGGTTTAAGGATATGAAGTCTAGAGTTAACAGTTTTACGTTTATGTTTAATGTGTGGGCTCCAGGTTAGTCGTTTATCTAGGATTAGACCAAGATATTTTACTTCGTTTGCCGCTGGAATTATTAAATTATTTAGTGTAACAAGTGGAGCATCGAGATTTCTTAATGTGAAGGTTACTTGGACAGATTTAGTTTCGTTTATTTTGATTTTCCACCTGTTTGCCCATAGGCTGATCATATTTAAGTGGTTTTGGATCATTTCACTGGCTGTAACGTGGTTTTTGTGGGAGGCAGTTATTAGCGTGTCGTCAGCGTATGTACCTAGAGAGGTATAGAAGGTCTTAGGTATGTCATGAGTGAAAATCGAATAAAGGAATGGTGCGATGTCGCTTCCTTGTGGGACTCCAGCTTTAATAGCATAACGGGCTGAGTAGGTGGTGTTTAGGCGGACAGTAAAAGAACGATTTGACAGGTATGATTTAATTAAAAGAAAATAAGGGGCGGGTAAGAACTTTTTAAGTTTATACAATAGACCATCATGCCAAACCCGGTCAAAGGCTTGGGAGATGTCTAGGAATACTGCTGTACAAAATTGTTTTTTTTCCAGAGAGCTGAATATGATATCGACTGTTCTGTGTAATTGATGCATTGTTGAATGTTTTGGTCTGAATCCGAATTGAGTGTGTGGTATTATATTTTTGAAGGAAGCGAGAGGAAGGAGTCTTTTTAAAAGAATTTTCTCAAATATTTTAGAAAAGGTTGGGAGAAGACTAATAGGTCTGTATGAGGCAGGATCTTGTGGCGGTTTATTGGGTTTAGGGATTAAAATAACGACCGAGTGTTTCCAAGTGCTTGTGAAGTATGATAGTCTGAAGATAGCGTTAAATATGTGTGACAAAAAAATAATGATTTTATTGGGTAAGTTCTTTGTGATGACATTACTAATTAAATCATGACCGGGTGATTTTTTAATAGGAAGCTGTTTGATAATGTATTCAATTTCTCCAGGAGAGGTGTATTTAGCAGGAAGTGACATAGGAAGGGGTGAATTAAGAGAGCTATCCACTATTTCTAGTTGTGATGCATTAGGCTGTATATCGTGAGGAGTGAAGCATTTAGATAGATGCTCAGCAAATATGTTAGCTTTTTCAAGGTCAGTGATAGCCCAGGAGTTGTCTGCTTTGCGAAGAGGGGGAGAAGGTTGGTTTAACCGTAGTAGGGATTTGATTGCCTTCCATAGGGAGCAGTTGGTTGTAGTAGAGCTTCAACGTATGAATTATAGGAATCATTTTTATGTTTTCGAATTACCTTTTTAAGTTTGTTACTTAACTGATTGAGTTTAATCTTATCATTGGGATATTTTGAGTTTTGCCACTTGGCTCTAGCTTTACGTTTTTCTAATAATAAAATTTGGATGTGTTTCGGTATATTATTATGCAAAGATGGATTAGTTTTTGTTATGGAGGCACTCAAAGCAGCTGACTGTATTGATGTCGTTAGAGAATTATGCTTTTATATTAAAAAAATTTATTTCTAATAAAAACGAAATAGAATGTCTATTATATATGAATTTTTATCGCTAAATTTTCCGATAATAGGAGTTGGATCTAAAACAAAATTAATTAAAACATACTCCAGTGTTTGGGGCAAAAAAATAACCTACCATTATGAGTTAGGAGACTGATTTGAATGCTCTAAAATAATAAAAATACCTTTAAAAATACAATTTAATACACTAATAACAGAAATAATTTTAAAAAATGCTCTTAAAATTATTTTTTACTTTGAAATTTTGAATAAATGTGTTAAATTATATTTATATAAACTGTTATTTATAGGTATTAATTATTCATATCATTTTCACCATTTTCTAGTTTTACTATCTTCTTATTGTCTAGAAAATTATTTAAAACTAATGAATAATATACAATTTTTTGTTGTATGTGTGTATATTGTATTTACCTTAGTGCCTACACGTTCCAACAATAATTTTGGCTGGCGTAACATTTATCCGATCATTAAAAACATAATAAATATTTATTTTTATTCTTTTAGAATGAATGTTATCTAAATGTTTATCGAATTCTATTCATTCTTATATAAAAACGATTTAAAAACATAAAAATGCACTAAAAATATAAAATAAAAGTCTTTGATGTATGAAATAAATTTTGTGTTTGGAGAGCAATATTTTCGGTCTTACAGAGAAAATGCAATCTGCATTAAAATCCATTCCCTAATTATGACTTATTTTTTAATGTATATTTTTAGTGATTGCATACAATTGTTAAGAACCCCTGAATATTACATATTTGATTTTTATATATATTTATAGAAGTATTTCATAATCAAACAATCATAATGCAGAGTGTGTGTCGTACGACGCTGCTACCGTGGGATCCGCTAAATAAGGGTTTTTTGATGTACACGGGGCACCGTCTCGACAACACACAGGGGGCCAGTCAGTCGTAGAATAACCAGTGTTAGATTAACATTTTGTAGCTAAACTTAAGATTTTTTACTTCCAATTATACAATAAATATATTCATTATTTAAATATACAATTTGTGCGTACGTTTATTTTGTGTTGAGCGTAAAAACCTTAACACAATATACCTTGTGAAAATAACCATTAATATCTAGACTAGGTCGTTTGTCAGTCAGTCAATTACTATAGATTGTGATATCTAAAAATATTGGGCTGTATAATATAATACATTAATTATATTATATATATATATGTATATATTTTACTGTTATTCAATTTTTGATTCCATACAATTATGAAATTTGAGTCAATCTAAATCAATTTGTATGCATACATAAGACAATATTTGTAACTGTAATATGAAAATAATATGTTAATTTTCTAGATCTTTATTCAAAGTTTTGTGTTAGTAAATTAACAAAAATTCACGATTTAAATCATGAATGGTAAATTATCGATACAAAACAGTGATGAATAGTTTAATAATGATTAATGTAGAAACGTCCTAATTTCAAAATATATATTATCAAGACCATAAAGATAGTATATTATTGCACTTTGCAGTATATATACCTTGACTGGAATTGTTTAAATTGATGAAGTATATTTCTGATTCAATGTTGATGTCCAAACTCGCACTCACAATTACATGTAATTTATTTTGGTCAATAATATGATTATCCGTCGTTAGTTCCTGAAACAATGTAAATATTAAGCAATACAATCATACACTTATAAACTACCAGGTAGTTATAATTGTGTACTCAAATCATAGTTTCTACATTTAAAGTTTAATTTAAATTATATTTGTAAAAATCTTACTGTTTTAAGCATAGCTATTACATCTGTGTCCATATTGTATAAAAAATATAATTTGTCAATGATTGTGGACTCAATACCTAAAAAATACATAGGTAATCATGAAATAATTGAATTGAGTAAGTTAATTATAAATAATAGATATTAGTGTAATTATTTTTAATTAATGATATATCAATGTATTCAAATAATATTCAACAATAAAAAATTTAAATAAGCAAATATTTTATTAGATACTGATTTTTTGTATTGCATTTACACGGAACTTACTGTTGTTAAATGAATATTAACAATTGTATCTTAAATATAAAAGGTTACTTTTTTAAAAAAAAAACCAAGAGCTTTTTTTTTAAATATTATTAAATCATACAGAAATTTGATGGAGTAAATGAAGTATAAATAATAGGTACTTAATGGTTTACTTATGTGTAATCAATAATATAATACAATGTAGTACTAAATATCAATGTAGTCAAATATTATTCTATGTGTTAAGAACGCAGGAGCTTGTAACTCTAAAAAGCTTGCCTGTTTCTTATAAAATAAAGGTACCAACTTGTTAAAATAATGAAATATTATATAGTGGACTGTATTTTAAAGTATAATAATAATAAGACTGTTATAACCATAATAAGTAAAATAATATAATATATAGCAAAAACAATACAAAAAATAATAAATAATAAAAATAGAAAATGTATTAACAAAACTATATGAATTTGAGATATAATGACGGACTGTCGCACACCGTCCACTATCAGCCTGATAACAAATACACTATCGCAAGCTGACAATGGAGACAAGAAAACAACGTAGTACGCAGTCCTGCCATTATATTGCGCTGCACGTCTTAGCTTGAACACAATGATAAATAATTTTAGTTAATATTTTATTATTGATATCTTACATTGCTTTATATGGGACTAAGTATTGTTAAATGAATACCTATAATATATTTATTTAAAAAAAACGAATATTTTTTATATAGGTATATATGTACATATATATATATTATTAACAATTATAATATTATTAATGATATAATAATATATTACTTGTTATTCCTGTATTACTATTATAATTCTTCAATTTTTCACACATATCCTCATTGTAATCTGTCATATCTATGCATGGTTTAACAATATGGTTCAATGCTAATTGAGTTGCTTTATAGTTTAGTAATCTATCCTAAAAATGTTATAAAATTTCTTAGAGAAATATTAATACTGACATGAAACTACTAAAGTATAAACAGTTTAGCAAATCCCCCACCCCATCCCCGGAGATCTTAGCTCTGATTGCATGATCATTATTTAATAACATGAAAACTAATTGCTTAATTAATTATTAGTTCTGGTAAGTATCAAATATGTTACGGACCTATACTGTCCGTATAAATTATTTTATACGCATAAGATCGTACAATGTCAACTTTCCATAACTTATATAATTATTACTACAGGCATACGAGTACAGGACACGAGAGTGTGAAATATTATATTAGTATATTAATTTAACAATTAAAGCAGAGGAGTGTCTAGGACCAAAATTTAGGACAGGCCTTATTGTTATAATATATAAATATAATTTTAAAATGCATATTTTGAGTATACTTAAAGGTTAAAAATCAGGGTAGGCCCGGGCCTACCAGGCCTACCCGCTGAACACGCCTCTGAATTAAAGTAAAACCACACGTCTCTTTGCAAAAAGTCAAAACTCGTTGTCTTAGCGATTCGATAAGAATCATGGGTAAGAATACACAAGCAGTCTTTTCGGGACCCCTCGTATGATGGAGTCGCCACCCACTCTTTGTACAAAATCATATATAAGGAAGACCGTGAAAAAAGCTCGACAGACGGTTACAGCTGGGAGATGCAACTCTATAGCGCATTTATGGACAGTGGTAGTTACGGCATCAGGCACGCAGAACGCTCATGTCTCCGACACATTTCTTCTACCATTACCATAGAACTGTTGACTGTCTCGTCTCGTTCTCTCGTGCGTTTCAAATTTCAACGGTATTTTAAATTTTTTTGCGTTTGTACTTTAAAAAAACTGTAATTTTTTGTGTTTTGCTGTTGATATTATTGTTATAAAACATACTGCAATGCCTAGACACGCATATAAGTGTTGTATTGCTCAATGCAGCTCTTAAGGTTCGTATATTTTTGATGTATTATAATTTATATTTATTGTTTATTCAACTATTAGCTACTTATAGGGCTGTTCTTTATTTGATCAGTACAAAAAATAAAAATTTTATTTTCTACTTTATGTGTGCAAATCATAAAATTGAAATACCTAAGTACCTACATTAACGTACTACGTTATAGTATCGTTAAATCGGTTTTAAATTCATAACTAACAAATTTTCTATTGTTTATACCTAATTAAAAATCTGCAGCTACAAAATAAATGTAAATGATGCCTTACGTATTATACTGACAAATATGAACTATATAATACTTAAATTATAGTCCAATTAATTATTATTTAATTTAACCATTTGTAGGTACAGTATCCCACAGGTTTCCTAATTCTAGGACAAATATGGAAACTTATCTTAAGCGGGTCGAGATAATTGGAGAGGATCTTAAAACTATCGATCCATCATTAGTATATTACAAAAAACGAGTTTGCTCTCTCCATTTTGTAAACGATGACATAAGTCCAGGGACCAATAGCAAATTAAAAGCTATTGCTTTTCCTACTTTACATACACCTGGTAAATTCATTACTCAAAAAATTTAAATTGTTTTTTTAATTATCATTTAATTTTTTTTTCATATATTTTACATTATTTAAATTCAATTTTGACTTTCAGTTCCTATTGCAGCAGTTTTGTCTATGACTAGTCAAACTTATGCACCAGTACCTCTGGCTGAATCATCAGGTGTGTTTCATTTTTTTTATTCATATATTTTACATTATTTAATTCCAATTTTGACTTTCAGTTCCTACTACAGCAGTTTTGTCTATGACAAGTCAAACGTGTACACCAGCATCTCTGGCCGAACCATCATCAAATCAAAACGAATCATTTGGTATGTTATTCTGTATTCAATTTTTAGTTCATATATTTATATTTATTTGTTTTTCAGAGGAAAGTTTTGTGGAAGGAATATTTGTATTGCCGGACGATTCACCTATTCGTTGTATGTATTTCAGTTATTAATCTTAAACTTAAGGATGGCTGTAACAGTGTTACTTCATTAATCTTTTTGTTTCTTGATACATTTTATCACTTTTTTTCCTTGCTGATATTTAATTGATTAAGGAAAAGCGGCATGGTCAATTATTTTTTTGCTTAATAATTGCTTATTATTGCTTATTTTTTAATATTTAGTGCATGATAATGATGGACAAGTTATGGATTACAATAGTAAAAAGTCTACAAAAATAACCAAACCTAGAACTGGTGAATCTTTTATATTCTTCTTATTTCTTTTATGAGGATGTGGCACCTGTATTATAATAACTGTCCATTAGGCCGCATATTAAGTATTTAAAGCTTAACTGCTTAAAATCTGCAGGTATCCCATCAACAATATACCTAAAAAAGATAATTGCTGCTTAATGTAATACATTTTATAATTATTCAAAATAATTGGATTCTTCTAATGTTGGGATTTTGGCAAAAATTAGTGTCCATAAAGCTGCAAAATTGACTCTATGGTGCAAATCAATGTATGCTGACAATATAATTTTGAAAAGAAAGCTCCAATAAGAATCTTCAAAAGCTAAAACATTCAAGCAAAAATTAAGGGCTGCTGAAAATTTCTCTGAACGTTATATCAACGATAAGTTGTCTGGCAAACTATCACCAGCTGCTACTTTGTTTACTAATTTGCAAATTCGAGAAACTCAAAAACAGAAGAAAGAGAGAAGATTCATGCTAGATGAAAAAATACTAAGTTTGTCACTGTATAAGAAGAGTCCAAAATCCTATAAGTTATTGTCATCATTGTTTACTTTACCATACCGTCGATCATTAACTTCTTTGCTGCATCAAGTTAAAATCGAACCAGGTATATCTCCAGTTGTAATGTAAGTGTTTAAAGAAAAAGTAAATAAGTTAAAGGTCAATGAGAAATTTTGTACATTAATGTTTGACGAGGTGAACCTAAGTACAGAACTACATTACAATGCAGCTTCAGGAAAAATTGATAGCTTTGAAAATAATGGGTGTGCAACGACTCAGGAATTTGCTGACCATGCACTCGTAGTCATGGTGAAAGGAATTACCAAAAAATACAAACAGCCGATTGCTTATACTTTTATAAAAGGATCGACAGATAAATTTCTGTTGTGCGCTTTGATAAAAAAGTTGTGACCAGCATTCAAAAAACTGGGTTGAAAATAATTGCTACAATATGCGATCAAGGGGCTAGCAATGAAGGTGCAATCAAGTTATTGAATGAAGAAACTAAAGCTTACTGTTTAAAAAAAAAAATAAAGTACAGTGAAGATTTTTATGAAATTGAATGTGAAGGAAACGAAAGAATAAAGATTATTCATCTGTTCGACCCTCTACTGAAAGGCATCAGAAATAATCTACTACAAAAAGATTTAATATTTATGACAAACAATGAGAAAAAAGTAGCTCAATGGCAACACCTGGCAGACCTCTACAAGCTAGACAGCAGCATCGAGGAGATAAAAATGTTACCGAGGATTACTGATTATCACATTATTCCTGGTAAAATCAAAAAAATGAAAGTGAAAATAGCAGCACAGGTTTTAAACCAACGCGTTTCAGCACTGATGAGATTCTTATCCGGTAAATGTTAATATGTTCTACCATCTTTGTTTGAAGTTTTGTTTGTAATATAGGTACTATAATTTGAATGTACGGTTTCAGCCAAAGGAATACTTGATCCTAGTTCTCAAGACACAGCTGATGCTTGTCTTTTTTTCGACAAACTTTTTGATTCGGTCAATGGAAATTTGCATAAAATTGTTGATGGCAAAATTTATCGTTCAGCATTAAAAAAAAGAAGCCCTCACCATGAATTTTGGCAAAGTGCTTTGAAGATACTTAATTCTATGGTGTTTGTTGATTCGGTTACAAAAAAAAAAGTCTTCCACGCCACAACCAAGGACCATACAAAACTGGATAAAAACCATCAGAAGTATACATATTTTTACACATTATACAGTGTAATAATAACTTAGCATATTTTCAATACAATTGAGTTCTGTTTAACTAATAATTATTAGTTATAATAATAATTTTGATGATATTCCGATGTAATTAATTTTTCTATGTTTTCAAAATATATACAAAGTAATGGCAGAATACGGTGTACATTCCTTATTGGTTCGCAACTTCAACCAAGATCCAATCGAAAATTTCTTTGGTGCGATTCGGAGTCTTGGTTATCGTTCCAATAATCCTTCAACTCAGGGGTTTTCTTCAGCATACAATACTTTGATGTTAAATAATTTAAGAACATCGCACTCGGTTGGAAGCAATTGTGAAGAAGACTTCTCAGAAGGTGCTCTGGCTTCATATAATTTACTGTTTTCTAAGATAAATAATGATTTTACACAAAACATATATCATGAACCTAGCGTTGCTGATGGGTTAGTAAAAAATAAATCTGTATGTACATTGTACACTTGAGCTATCATACTTAAAGTTTCAAACCCAAAATTATATTGCTGGATTTATAATTAAAAAATTAAGTACAATTCTGTTTAAAAAATTTAAGATATGTATAGGTCAGATTTGTACTATAGCGTTGGTAAATCTCATGATCTCGTGATAGCAAAAGAATACAATGAACAACTTAACCTCAAGTATCCAAATGTTAGTTTTTGTCGTTTAATACAGGCTATAACTGATCTTATATATTTACAACTTCCTTCAATATGTCATCGGTTAGATTATAAGTTAGTTTTAATTTCTAAAATTCAAGAACAATTTAGTCTAAACATAATAAACTGTCCAATTCACTCTGAACAATTTGAAAACAAAATTTTAATTTCTCCATTAAATTATTAACAAACCACTGGTGTGTGGAAGTTAATCGTATAATAAATGGTAAAAAAAAATAAATTCTAACGAAAAAGATAACATTAAAATAGCAGCAACTAATAGGTATAATAAATTCTCAAAGTTTAAAAGTAAAACAATATTTCAATTTGCTTAAACTAAATTGCCATTTAATCTATTATGTTTAATAATATTTAAATTTTCTTTTCATGTATTATTCTTGTTTATATTATAATAATTTTATAGTATAATAATTAATATTTAATTTATTATTTATTTTTTATAATATTCATTGTTATTATTTATATTATGCTGTTAAATATAACAATATTATAGTACAATTAAATATTTTATTTTAATTTCTATTGTTTTCCAAACACCTATTAATTAACAATAATAAATCGGTAAAGAAAAAAGAATTTCAATTGATAAATTCAAAAAAAAGCGGGAATGTATTCTAGTAGCCGCCGTTCTGCCAGCGTTGTAGTTCTTACATCAGACACCAGGAGCGCTGTTTTCAATGCTCCAATTTTTAACACTGCAGTTTCCTATCTATTTAATTTTCTTATCTATGGGTTACAGTATAACCAATGGATAGGGATATCTATGACACTCAAAGGCCGGTCGTAACACCACTCACTATCTTACTATATATAATTTAATCTTAAGCTTATAACAACTGTATTCGTGCAAGGAATATTTTAATAAACGTTACGTATACTTGAACAACACGACGTATTCATTTTGTACGCTGATGCATGAATCGACCCAGTCGGGACGCAACAAATGTAACAGTCAATTGGTCGTTTTCAAAATAATATATGTATCATATAAAAATAATTGTTAGTTGTAATTTGTTTTAAAAAAATATGTAAAAATATGTGTAAAAATAATTATAAGTTATAAAAAATAATGTGCGTGAAAAGTATTTTAAGTTGTGAGCTATCATCGTTGGTATATATTCATCAAATGTTCTATTATCAAATGTTTTACATAAGACATATTGCATTTATCCTCTCAGCGGTGTTATTATATTTCCTCCATTTTTTAGCGATTTTCAAACCATTATGCAATCCTTCTATTGATTGGTTTGTGGAAAGTTATATTCATATAGCAATTTTAAATTGTAATCAAATATTTTTTATTTTTATTTTTCTTTCCATTTTGCCAACCCGTGTTTCTTCAAAATAGTCAAGTAAATTAGATTCGAGTAACAAGGAGTTTTAACCAAATGTTCAAAACATCTAATAAGTAAAAATAGAATTAACAGGAACATATGCTAGACGTCTAATTTTTTTTTATTTCAAAAGCTAAAATGGGATATTCTTTGTATTGTTTTGATAAACCACATTCTTGAATGATCTTCAAATAGATTGCGCAAAGTGAAAATGACAATCACGAATTTTGATATCACCTAATTATTTTTTGAAAGCATTCATTGCTGTATTTCAAAATCTAACACGATGATTTTAATTTTAAGTTGCTGTTTAATGTTTTTAGGCATTGTAATAAACGAATATATGTTTTTTTTTTATTTGGTAAAAGTGCATACACCGAAGGTAAAACTTTTTAAGATTGAATTCCGTGAATAGTATATGGTTGAGAAAATATAGACGGGGAGAATTCCATTTGCATATCAATGATCGCATTCGGACATTTTTTGAAAATTTTCTTTCGTGGGAAATAGAAGAAAACGATCGCAGTTTTCCTGTTCATCACCGAAAGAATTAAATAGTATAAATGACTTCACACCTGGTATTACAAGATCATACTATAGTGATTGAGGTTTTTGCTGTATTTTCGCGTTATTTTACGCGCAGAATAGTGATTTTCATTTATCGTACGTCGGGCATTTGACCGGAAACTGCTATTCTATTTAACTAAAATTTTTAAAATTATATTAGATTATAAAATGTATTATACTATAAACATTTAGTTATTGATTATTAATCATTATTATTATCTTTAAAGTAATAATTGCTACAACAGTGAACAGATTGAGTATCTACTGCAGAGTTCAATATTCTTAGCAAGCTCCTTTAAACTTCCTTTTACGCTTTTGGCAATGTCCGGCAAATGAATATGTGATATTAAGGTTAAATTAAAAAAATTAAAAAAGAATATTTATCTGAATATATTATTATTGTTTTAATTTTTTTTTACATTTTTAACATATTCTTAAATAGTTTTTACTCTTTCACTTTAAGACCTAATATAATCTAGAGTCATGTTAAATGTATTTTTTTGTATTTTTGCGTTATCTTTCAAATAGCACTAGACTACACCGTCTATCATAGTCAACTGAAACACAATGCACTCCTGTATGTAGTACAGACTATAGAGGCAACATATTATTTTTATTCCAGATAAATGACATCCGATAATATTTATTATCATAACATACTATAATCGTATAGATATTGTGCAATACCTAATAAAGCTGGATGTAAATAAATACATGCTATTATTCAACTTAATAGCAAAACCTATAATAATAATTATTGTAAATTTATAGGTTCATACATAGGTAACTTTCTTAAAGTAATATTTTTGTTTCGCGACGAAAATATACTTCGACCTATTTACCAAGCGATCATAAGCGATCGTAAGCGACGTAAGATCATTAAACATTACAAGGTACGAGGATCTCCTACCCCATGTGATGTCTCCATCTTACAGTTTACACGCATGTAAGATCAAAACATACTTTAAAATCATAATATAAATGGAAATCTACGTGCGATTCTAGATAATAGTTTTACCTTTAAATTTTATAATAGGTCAATTTACTCTAATGTCAAAACTAACGGCATTCTATTGAAACTAGTGAACAAAAATTTGCTATGTTATACGTAAACAATACATACGGGCAAAGCGTCATTTAATAAATCAAACAAAATTATTTTAACTTATTAAACTATTTAACTTATTTTAGATTCTGAACTCTCTTTAGATAAACATTTTTCAAAAATTTTCAAAAAAAAGTGACGGAAAACGGGAATTTTTAAGCAAAATAAGTTTTTGACCAAATCAATTTTTTTATATCGTTGTAACTCTATAATAATGAACCACTGTAAATACTTGAAATGTTGAATAATAGTATTAATATTAGTATTTATTAATGTTAGTCTATATAAAGTTAAATTTCTAAAATATTTTGACTTTTTTGAACTATTCATAGACAACTGAAATTTTCAATTTTCCTCATTTTTTAATTTTTTTTTGAAGTGTCGATTTAAAAAAATTTGGATCACCAAAAACTTGACAATTTAATGCAAGGTTTCTTATGAGCTTTTCTTATTGTATTTAAAAAAAAATCAAAAATCGTTAATCACAATTTTCTTTTATAAGCGTTTATAGTTCAAATTTTTATGAAATTTGTCAAAATCGCGAAAATTTGCAAGTAATTTTGTAGTTAAAAATCATAAAATCTTTTTTATTTATATCTTATGTTAAAAATTCAACATTAAGTTTTCTATAAGTTTTCCTTCAAATAACTTTAGAGAGAACTCGAATCATCATTATAGGAAAAATGTTATGTGCGTATGAATTTTACATTTTTATGAAATTGCGTAGCGATAACGATTTATCCTCAAACGATTTTAAATATTTGTTATTTTTCAAAAAGTATTAGTCATAGATACTTGAAGATTTCACCAGTTTTTAGGTTGGTATTTTCTTTACAGGGTATAATTTTCAAAATATTTTGCTTATTTTAAGGCATTTGAAGTATTCGTGTTTGTTTAATTTTTTTTTTTTTTTATAAATATCGATACGATTTTTTTGGCTAATTCAAAATATTTGAAAATAGAATACAAAGTTACTCAAAAGTTATTCTTAAAGTGATTCAAAAATTATAAGAATACATAGACAAATTTTTTTTTAATTGGCTTTTTAAGTTCAAATATTGACAAAAATTCGACAAAATCATGATTATTTGCAAATTATTTTGTGGGTATGAATCATAAAAATTTTTATATCAGTAGCTAAGAGTTGCAAATTGAATACAAAATTTTTCATAAATCAGGCAAACAATCATTAGAAAAGGACTTAAACTTTGGTTTATTCAGGCCGTTAAAACATAAACCTCCTTTTTCATCAACCACTGGAAATATATCCTAGGCTGACAAATTATCTCCATTCGGAATCGTTTTTAGTATAATGTAATGATATCTATCATTGGATTCAAATTTAACACTGCTATTATAGTTATATTATTGTGGTCCACACGGCATCTAATGTACAGCAAAACGGTTCCCACTTTTTTTCATTTAAAAATGTTAACTCAAGTTGAAATAATGGTAATTTACATTTTTACATTGTGTCAATTGTAATTAAAATATTCTAACAATGAAATACTGCATCACCATATTTGTTCGATCTTTTTGACTGTCGAGTTGCCGCCGTCGGATGTCGCGCTATGTACTATGGTCATGTTCGCTACGCGCCGTCAGCCGCAATGCTATGTTGGCTAGACTGTCGTTAACAGCGTTTTGTCGCTGGCGAACCGGTGCGTTCGTTGTGCTTTCTGTTCGGTTCCGTCCGTGAAAGTGTACGCGTTTCCTCGTCCGTACCATCTGTACGCAAAACCACGTTTTTTTTTGTGCCGTTTAAGCTTGATTATTTGCGTTGCTTTGGTATCGTTAGCGCTCCGTTGCTCTACGTGTAATTACTGTTGCTGTACAGTCCGTTCTCCGTTGATTCACGAGTTCTTTGGTTGTTGTTGTCAACGCATTGCGCTACGCTCAGGTGCACACACGTGAACCACGTGTCAACTCGCTGCTCCGCTACGCATTCGCTTGTTCGTGTACGTGTCGCTCCACACCAGTGTCCAGTACGACAAAAGGCTTTTCCGAACGATCGCTTGCTCGCGATATCCCACAGCTCAGCCGTTCATCACCACCTCAATACCCACAGTCACAGTTGCAGTGGTACAGGCCAGACGGTGATCCCAGCCCCTCCCCTTGTACCTTGTATTAATGATTTTATAATATTGTTATCCCTTTTATTATTATTTGTATTTTATTGCTCTTCTTGTTATTTTATTATTATATTGTGCTCTGCATTATAAGCAAATTGTTAGTCACTTAAATTTTCCCACTCACGAAGGTCCGGAGGACTTAGCGTCCAACGTACGTCTTAGTAAGGCCCGTTGTTGTAAACAATGTTAAATGTTGACTTTTTCAATTTGTTTTTTCAATGATAACTATAATATTGTACTTACTTCAATGGATAAGACCGGTTTTTCGATTGCTTTAAGTATATTACTTAATTTGTCTCCTTGTTCAGAACTTATGGTGAAAAGTACTAAGAACTTGTACATAGAAATGTGTTTTCTATACAAAATATCGTCGTCTAACTCCGTCCATAACTTCTCATTATTTAACCATCTCCTTAATTTATGCAATATTTGAATTTTGTCCTTCGTGATATTGTTCTCCTGAGAATGATATAATAAGGTAAACAATTTAATTAAAAAATAAACGTAATGTGATTATCATATAGTATTTTAAAAATTGTAGGTATATTTCTAATGATTAGTTTTTACTTAACTTTAGAATTTAGATCAAACTAATAAATTAATAACCTATAAATTTATTAAAAAAAATATATGGCCGTCATAAATTCAATCATAATTCATCAAGCTTAAATCACTTAGTGTATCTAGGTATCTATAATAGGTACCAGTATTTTTAAGAATTATCTAGTTCTGTAATTAATTATGTCTTATAAATAAAGTTTCGTAAAACTGATTTCTATGAAGTTTTAGTTCTACACTAGTTCTAACTGAGACTTATTGAGTTGTATACAACAAGTTTAATCTTTGTCGCATATTATACTTATCAACTAATAGGTATTTGCTTTATTACTTTATATAATTTTTTTTTGTACATTTTATCAAATTATAACAATTATTTCAATAAGTTATATTACTTGATCAGTTATAAGTAATTTTACTTATTTTTCATATTATTAAGAAATATAACACCTATTGTTTGTGTAGTATAACTTGGTATTTTATTTCAAGACCATACTGTTGATTTTTTTCTTCGAATTAAAGGTTGAAGATAAAAGAAATTTTAAAAATTTAAGTTATATGGGATTTGAAACCATTTTTAATCATTTTGTAGTTGAAATTTGTTTTTGTAGTTGGATTAAATTAATTAGATTAAAAAATATTTATCAATATTATGTTATTAAACATCATATTTATCATGACTGATGACTAGAAACTCATCTACCATTTTCGGTAAATATTTATTTTTTAAGTACAAAAAAACACCGGGCACAATATTTTACACCCAATGAAAACTGTTAACTAACTGAACTCTCAGACGTGATAATCGACTTATTCATTTTTATTTAGTAACCGAGTTATAGACACCCAAAACTCACTGATCAAGTGAAATGATTATCACTCGGCTAACTCAAAGAAGTATCCGCAATTGGTATATTATAATTGTGACTTTGAATAATTCGTCTGCAACTAATATAACGTAGCCTTTTGGAGATAAATATGAGCCCAGGACCGTACCCTCTCTGCTCTCCATCAAATCTTGGCCATTTGTTAATATTTAACTGATATTTTATAAATCAAATGTACTCACATAATCTAAAAAATGTCTTCGAAACAATAATACTGCTGAACTGGGAAATGGTTTAGCGTAATCAATTTGAACAAATTTTATTTCTTCTTCTCGTACTGCCATCCTTACATTACCAGTATCTCCAAAATTGTTTCCTTCAGTAGTCATTATATCTAATTTCAATGTTAGTAATAGTAAATTCCATATATCTACATGTTTTTTTTGTGTTTTATAATCATTAGAATATAATTTTTCTCTTATTGAATTGAAAAAATTTAAACCTGAAAACACAAATCCCATATTTAATAAAATTACATTTATATTAAAAAAAAAAAAATAATAATAAATCGAATTCTAACACCCATTTATAATATGACTAATCTGCACAATATGCAAATCAATATGTATTCCAATAAATGAAAACAATTAAATATTAATAAAGGTAATAGTATAGTAAGGTAACATAAATCACTAACTAAATATTGCCCTAATTAATTTGTTAATAAGTGATTTTCTGATGTAGCTAGTGAACATATACTGCTGAAAAATACTACACGGTTATGCCAATCAGAGAGTATTTAGTGGTTTTATCAAAGGTCTCTGTGTTTCCAAGAAACTAGCTTTTTATATTGCGGTAGAGTCCTTCTTCAGCTATACATTGTCTCTAATTCTAAGGAAACCACATGCTTTTAACTTCATTGTAACAAATTTGTGTTAATTTTTAAGTTACCTTAGTATACAAAATATCCATTTTATCAGTAATTGAATTTATATCAAAAGTTTTCAATATCAATAATTATATCTGAATATGACATTAAATTATTGTTTGCATAAAATAAAATAATATTGTTTAAGTTTTATAGAAAAATAATGAATATCAATGATATTGATATTTAAATTATTTATAGTTTAAATATCGTTTAAATTTAATTTAGTATTTAAAATAGAGTTGTATTAAAAAATAGCTCCCAATGCTGTAAACGTGCTTCATAGGAAACCACCAAGTGTACTGATTCCCTTACTCGATATCCCGCATTAGCTGAACTCATTGCGGCATTCAATGCCGGCCTGTCAACCATTTGCGATGAAACTTCTTATCGTTGTCATCGATATGTGCGAAGTTCATGCAGTGATCTAATTTTAGATGCTACAAAGTTTCACCAGTTGAAATTCATAGAAAATTTATGAAAATTGATGAGTAAGCATGCATCAGCGTTCAACACGTCCGCTTATGGTATAACGAGTTCTCCAAAGGACGCAGAGATATCCACTATGAACAATGAAGCGAATTCCAACGAAGTTATGGCGAAAATTGAGAATTCTGCTAGAAGATCGAAGGATAACGATTCGGTAACTGGCTGCCCGGGTACCCGAGGTTAGTGAAAAATCAATCAACACGATTTTGACTGAAAGGTTAGATTAAGGTTAGGGTTAGGCTAGGTTAGGCTAAGATGGGTAGGACCAAGGACTTAATTTTGGACCTAATTTGGTTGGGATCTCGTTGAACATGACCTTTACAACCTTGATCTTGCACCTTGTGACTTCTAGTTGTTCCCAAAATTAAAGCAATACTTGAGTGGACAATGATTCTAGACGGACGAAGTGTTGCGGGAAGCGGTCACAAAATTACTCTACCAATTTATTGACAGAGGACTTCTTTGAAGTGTGTTACCATAAGTGGATTTGTCTTCAACAAATATACAGAGAAAAATCTGGCAAATATGTTGAAAAATAGCTAGGAGATAAGCCTTTCCAATGGTGTATTTTTAAATTTAAATAAAAAAAAAGTTTTATAAATGAAGGAAATGAGCGAACCTTAATTTTTTTCACAACTCTCATATATAAAATAAGATTTTAAATGTTTATTTATCAGATTTTTTGATTTCAGTGTGATATACTTAAAATGGACTTTTTATTAAAAATTCAAGACAAATTACTCATTTTATAAGTGTTCAATTGTAGAATGATATCTACATTTTCGTGAATTTAAGGAATTTTGTAAAAATATAATTTTTTATAATAATCATATAACACAGAAAATATTTTTTTTTATTTAATTTAAAATAACTAAGGGAACATCTTTGATGACAGAATTCAAAATCGAATCATTGTATCCACAACGTATTGTGTACACTGTACACACACTTCATTGTAAAATAAAAACTTTCATCGCCACGTTCAGAATTTGAGAATATAAATAACCACGATACTTAAATTGATTGCTTTTTTTTATTGACAGAAATTATTTATGTCCTCAATTATATCTTACAAAATCTACAATGAATTATCCCGAAAAACTAAAAAAAAAATTATTTTTTCTTTTAAAAATATTTTAGATTGGTTTAATCAAATTGATCAATTTAAAAATTAGAAAAAAAATAATATCCTATTTTTTATTTTATATTATCCAATTAACAATATTAATAATATATATATGTGTGTTATAATATTTACCATCAGTGACCACTTTATATGCAAATTGATAGTTCTTAGAAAAATAATATGTACTTGCAGCATTATAGTACGATTGAATTAATACCATATACTCTTTATACTCTTCTGATAAGTTTTTCTAAAAATAATTTTGTTTACCATAATTATTATATTAGTATACATTCGTAATACATACATAACTTATAAAATAAAAACATTTATTAGTTTAATTTATCATATATCCATATATAATGCTCATAATTTTTTTTTTTCATAAAACTCAGTGGGTATCTAGGTAAAATTTATTTAAACTAAACCAAATAATTTTTTTGAAGACACTCGTACATTTTATAATTAAATATTTTATTGTTACCAAGTATGTTATATTTTACTAGATAATTGTATATGTTAATTGATGTTTGTTCATTTATTTATAATTTAATGATTGGGTGTAACTTCATCATAAATTATTGTTTAAAACTCCCACAGCTAAAGTAAATACGGTGTAACGAGACCATTTTACCATTCGCACAATAGCGCGCACAACCATAGTAAACATCGCGTACGGTGCAGAAAATTGAAACTGATACGATCGACGGGTGCCGCAATCGCGCGCCAACGCGCTACCAGTCAACCGTATGCGTATTAATATGCGTGCAGTGCCCAATAACATGTGCCGGGCACCCACACTAGATAGCGTGAACGACGTTGTACCAGCAGTACTAATTGATCAAAATCCTGTTACCAGTAATCTGATGGTACATATACATTAAGCGTCACCTTAATCATGTACTACCATAATATTACAGCGTGCTCCGCGAAAACTATACCAACAGATACCACCAAAAACCGCAATTGCCATCGATCATTATTACTACGCGGAGAATGCCAGAACAGCATACAAATATACACAGCTGCAAAAATCGACAGTATCGGTTCCGATTCACTCTACCGGCGACAAACAGTTTACATGGAGTCATCTATAGTTGGTTGAAACTGGTGACGGGTCCCGGTAAAGTGAATCATCGTATTTACGCCTCGCCGCCTTCGAGACCGCCGTCCGAAGTAGTTCGACCACCGTCAAACTTACTCCTCTGATTTAGGGACTAAATTAATATTGGTCCAAACTAAATCAGACGAGTAACTACCATTTCGCCTCCGTACTGCGCCGCCTTCGAGACCGCCATAGCCGCCGTCCACAGTGCCTTCACCGGTTGCAAACGCTTAAGACGACCATAGTCATAATAGAGACAGTCATCCCGCCAGTAGCACTACCAAAGGTTCTACCATACTGTAAGTCTACCCATAAAACCCCAAATATTAAACCTTTCCTTGTTAAACGTTTTTTTATAAATATCAAATCACTTTAAGTGATATAATTTCAATGAATAAGAAAATAATCTACTAGTTAATAAATTTCGATACAATTCTTATGAACTATAAATAAGAAAAGGTGTTCATCATTTATTGTAAACAACGGTGTTGGAGATAAAAACAGTATTTGGATAGGTAACTTATTCAAATCATTTTTTTTAAGTATATTAACATTAAATAAAAACATTTTTTTGATCACTCAAAATACCTATGTTGATTTTAAATATAAATCTTAGATTTTGCAACAAAGAATAAATTTTTACGATATTGTTTCCAAACAGATTTGAATATACTACTTTATCTGAAAATTATGATATTAGTAACTTTATAGATCACATACATACTATTAATGATTTTACTAAGTTTATGATTTTTAAAAATCACTAGGTCCTCACCCCTGGAAAAGTTAGGTTACAATCATCACATTTATCAATTTATTCTTAGTTAGTTTATTCCGATGTGAAAAAGGGTCTTTTTTGGAAAAGTTGCGTCAGTTTTAGTAATGATATTCTACTAGGTAAAAACAATATCTGTTAAAAATTGGTGAATAAATTCTTAATAAAATTTGCTAATTTATTAAGGAAACATGGAGACGTAGACTTTAATTCTCAAACTCAGTATCATAAGTTGGCAATAGTTGAAGGTGAATCATCCATTTAAGTATATAAAAATTCAACATACGATATTAGAAACTAGTTGAAACTTTACGTATACAGCAAGTTTTTGAAAAATGAAAATAGAGAAAGACTTGTTCCAATAATAAAAATAGTATTTAATAGTACCTAGATAACAGAATATAGTTACCTATAAGAGGCTACCTGATTGGCAGTTCATTACTTAATATGAATTATTGCAATTGAAGAGAATTTTCGTTCATTATTAAGGTTCCGAATAGATAATGAAAATATAGTTTTGGAAAATCATTTAATGACAGCTAAAAATAATTACACTTTTAATGTTAATAAAATATCGACAAATTAATTAATAAATGATTGTGACATTGAAGTTCTTTAAATTGTATTTAATCGAATACAGAAGGCTAAATAAAACTGTATTTTATTTGATGATACAACTGATGTATGTCACATATCACAATTAGTTTATCAAATAGACATATTAAAAGACAAGCAAGATTTAATTGGTTCTGTTTATCTTCACGAGGACAATTAAAATGCAATAATACGAGTAGCAGGCATATTAACACAACAATCATTATAACCGATTCCTACACATGAAAATAAATCTATTCTCACACATTTCTACTATTTCCAATTTTTGAACCAAGTATTTCTCCTGTTTTAGTTGGTTCTGAATATTTTAAACCTAATGTACCTATTATTTTCATTATCTGTGTTAAAATCAAAAGCATTTGCACTACAAGAATTGCGGACCTCCACCCCCTCCGGAAATTTTCCTAAAGACTGTTTTCGGTCTACTAGGACAATTTCCCCCAATATATTTTTAATATAAACATATCCTACCTTTTTTTAAAAAAAAGTTTATTATTTAATATTAAATTATTTTTTGAGCTCGCCATAAACCAAATTCACAAGCAGTTATTAAATTTTTAAGTATCAAACTTGGTACAGTTCAAAAAAAATAAAATAAAATAAATATGAACAAAGGCTAAGAAATATGTGTTAAGAAATAACAATAGAATCAAATATCAAGTTGTTTTTATAAAATTAATCGTTTTAAGTTGGAATTTTTTGCCATTTTTAAAGGTTATTCATTATTTTTTGTGTAGGCAATCTACATTTAAGTATATTTATACATAGAAATAATATATATATTCATGTGTGTTTATGTGTTAGTGACATTTATTGATTATTGTATATATTTATAATGTTCATTTTTTATTTACTTTCTTTCCCGTAATATTTTCATGTATTCTTGCAAATAAACCGTTTTTGTTGTATTTTTTGTATCGGTTTATTAATTGGTTATGAAATTTAATTCTATAAGTGTCAGTTCCAGTTTCAAGAAGTTCACTCCATAGTTGTTCAATTGCTGAAAATGAAATGCAACCCTAGTTTTATAACTAAAAAATAATTTTTAAAACAACATGAAATTTGCTTTTGTTCTGACAACTTTAATAGGTATAATAATATGATTGCTGGTGTATACCTATTTTACGTAAGCAACACAGTTTTGTGACAAGTAGTAGAGTTTATCAAATATATCGAACACATTGCAATAAAACAAGTAAGTTTATAAATAATATTTTAAAAAAATCTTATTATTCAAATCTGGGGCCAAGCTAAACTGATTAATATAAGACCGATACAAGCTTTCCAGTCTAACCTAATGGTATATGACCATCGACGCACTACACAAGGATCTACGAATCTCAACAGTCAATGAAATAACCACTCGACACTACAAAAAGTTTCATTCAAGACAAAACCCTTTTATTTCCCGTATGTCTTCTATAACCAACCACAGCAACCCTCCAATGTGATTAAAAATAAAATGGTCAATAGATGGGCCTTGCCTAACACAGGAGATATTATTGATAGACGGTTTTCCGCCTTCAAGACAATTAATACAACTATTAGTATTATTATAGACGAGTAGTATTCAATTTACTTGTTGTGTTTTCTGTGTGAATATTAAACATAGATTTTTAATAAAAAAAAAACAAACAAACGAACTATACTTGGAATTGAAGTCAATGATTGTAATCATGATTTTTGGTATTTCGTAAAATATTTTTATTACATCATTGTTATAAATGCTCTTCTACGGGTATTTTTTACATTTAGTATATTCATTTGGTACGTGTATATTAATTAAGAATAAACTCATGTACTTCCCACTTATTCTTTTAGATATTGGATTGATTAAATTTCTTCACCCATAGTTCGTAGTCTTTAAATTATATTTAAATGGTGAACTTCATTCACAATTGGTACACATTTTCAGTTTAATTATTTATTAGCTGATCATACTATCATTATTGTAGTGTATAATGTGTATGAAAAAGTAAATATTATTATAAATGTAATAATATTATTAACGTTCATAATACATAATTACAAATAACAATAATTAGTGATTTGTTTATTTGAATGTGCATAGTTCAAAGGAGTACTTATATCTATCTGGGCATAACAACCCTCGTATACATGAATATATTAAGTTAGAAATTAGTTTTATATAAGATAACGTTACTATTAGATACACAATTAAATGTATATATTATAATTATATAATCTATATACATATAGGAGACCACCTCTATTCATTCTTCAATGCCCAGACTAAATCACTGGGTCTAGAGACTTGAAATCTTGTACAAAGGTTCTTTAAGCAATGTAGGGGCACACTAAGAAATAATTTTTCAAAATTCAACCTCTAAGGGGGTAAAAGAGGGGCTCTTAAAAGTTTGCATAGATTTTATATAGCTACATAGTATATACAGTAGCTTTAATAGAAAGTGACAATATAATGAAAAGTGTTTATAATGTATTTGGAATTGAGACCTAAACGTAATATAATGTCTAAAAATTATATTAATCACAGATCTTTATCCATTTTTATTTTTTAATTCGTATAAATTGACTGAGTAATAAGTATTTTACGATGTATAATAGACACTTTCGAACACTTTCGAATATCAATATAGATACTTCATACTTTTAATATTACAGTAAATACTAACACACGACACGAAAATGCCAAAAAATAAACTAATACACGGGGAACGCCATGTCGGGACAGCTAGTTATGTGTAATAAACAAAAACATTATTTATATTAATAGAATGTTTAATATATTATGCAATAAATAAAAATACTTACTAACAGTATCATCTAAGATCAATGATTTTCCTGTAATCAAAAACAAACACTAAATTGTCTTTAAATATATCATTTTTTTTTTATAGTATTAGGATATTGTTATATATAGATTATACGTTATTTATTAGTGTATCTTCAAGGTTATAATTTCACAATATCTCTATTAGTTTAAACCTCCACACAACATAAAATTAATACCAAGTTCTTGAAATAAAAATTTTCGTCAAACTTTCATCAATGTTTTATGTGTATAATAATTATTATATTGATTAAGTATATAGGTAGTGTATAGGTATATAATATATATATCAAGTATATGTAGATAATTTATATAATATACAGCAATTTTGTTTGCATATTTTGTAAGTACTAGATAATACGTACTAGAGAAACTACTTAGGTATCTAATAATTGTAACCAAATTGGGAAAACATATTCCTAGAAGCTCGAAGAATATTTAGTCTCAATTTTCAATTAATTTTGTTTATTATATAACTCTGAGATTCATATTTTGGCTGTGGCATCGTCTACGGAATTTAATTTTTCGTTTCATAGGTACTACAAACTGATTCCATGTATATAATTGGTTAACTATTCCCTGTCTTGTGCGAAGTCTTTAAAATTTATTATGCATGGAAATAACGCTGAAATATTTTATAGATTGATATGTTAACAGTCCACGTCTGAAACTTAAATACGCATGGTGTCGTCAATGTCAGCTGTAGGAAATTCGAGGAATATTAAATAATTTTTGGGAACAAGTCAAAAATGTATGAATTCTACGTACCTTAATGCATAGATTAAATATACTATTATATTATATTATTATATTATATATTATTATTATTATTATATATTATATTATTATATTATATTATTATATTATTATATTATATTATATTATATTATTATTATATTATATTAATTATATTATTATTATCTAATATATAGATAACCCACTCCATGGAAAGACGAGGCAACCAGTTAGGCGGTCGTTTTAGATCCAGCGGCATGGGCATAGGTAAAGGGAGTGTTTTGAGTGTTCAAACACCCCCCGAAATTAAAGATGAAACAATTTTAAAATAAATATTGTACATTAAATTGAATGTATATCTAGATCAAACCACCTCTGAAAATATTTTCTACCTACGCCCATGCCCGGCGGCGTATTATCAAACCCTCTATAGCCACAGAGCCAGTCTTTAAAATGCAGTTTTCATTGGCCCTTTTAAAATTCGCACCAAATATTTTATATTATGATATTGATTATTTGATTATTAATTGACTATTATAATATAATATAATTATTAAAGCATTGATTATAAATATTATAATATCTTTTATCAATTACACAACTGTATTAATAATATTTATATTATTATCATTAAATAAAAAATATTATATATAATAGGTACTTTATATAATACTTTATAGTTGTTAATATTTTATTTGGTATTTATTTATTGCAAGTAATATTCTTCAAGGATGTCAATTGAAAGTTGAAACAATAATTAAATATATCAATAATAAATATGTATCTGATATTGATTGGGCTAAATCAAATCCTGAAAAAAATATCTTCACTGTGCGAACAAATATTACAGACATAAGTTCTGCTAATAACTGGCTTGAATTATTTAGCACTGTGTCAAATGGTAATTGGATAGTAAATTTCGTGTTACCTATAGAATCCTCAAAAGTAATTTCTTATATTTATATTTTAATTTACAGTTAAATATTGTTATTTATTGTTGATAGTTTCATAAACTAAAATATTTTAACATAACATTAAAACATAAGTAGTTACAGAACACCAAGGAATAGGAACATCAATATCAAAAGTAAGACATTTTGTTAGGTAATCAAAACTTCAAAATTTAAATGATGTATCTAGTTATTCTTAGATTATGAAAAAATTGTATAGATGAGTCTTCCAAATATTGAACAAACTGTATATTGAATATAAGTATTGGAGTTTTGAAAAGTATATGTTTAAAAGTGTAACCTATTTATGTATGTAGGCATTTATTTCTGGTTAATAATGTAGATATGTAGTTATGTGATTTACTGATGAATAAATCATAACTGACTATTTTTAAGACAGCCACATTGCTTAATATACCTAATAAAAAAATTAGTAGGTAGTATCTATGGTACCTACCTATTTTAATAAATATGATATAGGTACTATTAATATTTATATACTATTAAAGTATATTAAGTTTTATCAAAAACGGTTTTAATTTTTAGATGGTATGTAAACATTATTATGGATCAACAAATAAATTATTTATTTTTAATCATTATTATACCCACTTAATATTTACTTATGAACAAAAGTTAGCATTTATGACTTAATGCAGGGCATGCAAGAGCAGTAGACCCACCAAAGAATAGTATGTTAGATTCAAAAGTATAATTTTACACTCCTCAAAAAGTGCAAATTAAAAATGATTATGAATATTTTATTTTTTACAAGATCTATAATTTTTATTTTATTTTAATCATAGTTAAAAATAATTATCATCATCTAGTGACAAAATGATAATTATTATTTCTGACTAAATTCTCGTCAGTATGGTAAAAAATACTTTTAAAACTGTTTTTAAATACTATTAAAAATACATTCGTACCAAAAGTACTTAAAAACAAATAAAAACAAATATATTTATAATACTTGTCATGAATTTGAAAATGTATTAATTTAATTAATTTTGTAATTACTCATTTAAAATTGTAATGTTATACATTATAGCCTAAATACAAAACTTAATCTTGTACTACCTACTTAATTTTATACTGAAAAATTAAAATAAATAATTAATGTTTATTATATTTTAATTCTGAAATACTTCAACAATAACATAATATGAAAAATATAAAAAAAAAAATATGTTACGATTGTCAAAAAATAATATGAAATATGATCATTTTTAATTTAAAAATATATTTAAATAAACTAGATAGGTATTTGATATTTAATTACGTTCAAGACAGCACTTAAAATACTTAATTTAAAAAGTGTTTTAAATATAACTAATGTTACAATCCTTTGGTGGTTAATGGTTGTATTAAATACTTAAACAAATATTAATGCAAACATTTATTTATGTTTACATTAAATAAATCATAAATATAATTATTTTTTGTGTAATATGGGGGTGAATTTTTTTATTTTATTTTTAATTATTATCCCCCTCCTGATAATACAATCAATAACCATGTATAGTAATTAGTTATTTAATATCTATGCTGAGGTGTCTCACGTAGTCACGTTTTATTAATTTCTAATATTTTATCATTTTTATCCATGTTTCTAGCTAAGTATACTCTTCTGTTAACTAGATAGAATAATATTAAAGAAATGGAGTTGTCTGGTATAATATTACATTATAATAAAAAATCAGATATATATTTTTTTATATCCTGAATCATTTAACATGTTGAGTATGTTTTAAAATAATATTTTAACATTAGGGTTTTCATTAATTATAGAATAATAGATGTACTTATATAGTTATCTATTATTACAATATTACTTATAATTTAACTCTAAACCACCAGATAAATAAATACTTTAGATTTAAAGTGGACACTATTTTGTTTTAATACCAAAAATGCTTTGTCATAATTAACACCTATTAAACATGTCATGTTAAATTTAATAAATAGTAAATAATAATATTGTATTATAATAGTTAATAATAGTCAGTAAATATTATTAAAAAAAAGTAATAACATACACTTAGTAGTTAGAAATAGAGTTCACAATTGAGTTCTGTTTAGAAGTATTTACTTTATAGTTTATTGATAAAAATGTTACAACATAAAATTATTTTATACTGCAAATTAATTGTATATTTGTATATTATGATTTATGATAATAAATATATTAATAAATTTAAACTGTTACTATAAACTAACTAATCAAAATGGAACCATACAAATAACATGCAAAATTACTTAAGACAAATTAAGAACATTTTCAATCAAACTATTTTCTATTTTAGAGTTATATTTCATAAGTATTGGGTTTGTCAACATGCTTCAAAAAATAAAACAAAGCTGAAAGACTAGTACTTCCTAGTGATACTATTTGTAAGGCATCTTTAGATATTTTATTAAAAAAAAAACAATAAAAAATACCAGGAAAAATGATTTTTATTTGAACAAAAGATCCTCCAGTGTGTGGATAGTCCAACTTAACTTAAGTTACAACCACCCTATAAATTCATGTGATGCTCTCAAGAACTTAAGGGTTTCTGAAGAAGTTAGCATGTTATGAATTGTACATTTTATCGAATATAATAGAATATATAGAATATAATAAATCACAAATCAATTTTTAGACAAGAAATACATTCATAGCATACTTTAGTGATGGATTTACTGCAAGTGAAGCTTCTCATTTCCATGAGAGCAAATTACTTCTACAAGAAGAATCAGACGTAGGATCAGTATGGATTGAGAATCACATAGAAGTTGCTTTAGCTTTTGTAATACTAAAAAATTTTAACACCGAGTTATTTATTATGAATGTAGGTGGTGTAGTAACATACGTAACAGTGACTAGGTAATAGCTTAGATTAAATATACTATAGATAGCCTACCGGTATAGAAGATAATGGAAACACATAAATTAATAATACAACATCTCAATAGATAGCATACGCATTTGTGTAGTATCTAAAAATATATTACAAATAAAATCGAATAGAAAATAAAGATTTCCTGTGCGGGGGAGGGGGGTATGACTGGGATTCGACCGGTTTAGACTAAAAATAAATTATATTATATAATATATATATATATATATATTATATTAAATATGATACGGTCATTGGGGGGGGGGGCATGGCCAGGTTATAGCTTCAACTTTCAAGTAGAATTACACATTTTTTTGTGACTAAATTAATAAAACTAATAAGTATTATGTATTAACATAAACAATTAAATTGATCGTATATGCATACAGTGTATTGCTTATTGTTGTAAATTCATTATTAATAAAACATTATATTTATTATTTTTTACTTTTTTAAATTTTTTTATTAATAAAAATAGATATTTACAATCTATGTAAATAAATACAATAAGTAATATAATATATATAATTTATATATATGTATAATGTATATAATGTACAAGACTTAACGGCTTGGTTCAACCAAATTGAAACATTACTTATATTATAATATATAAAACAGATTATTATTTTTACAATGAATACATTTATGAATCTCACTTTTTGAAATTTTCTCACAAATGGTAATCGATCTGATAGTTTAATTCCATTTTTATTATCATGAAGCCATCTCCATTCGGCTTGTGCCATATGGAAATTACATAAAATCTGTTTGGATGTGGGCCATAATGACCTCAATGCATTTTTTTCTGCTTTAGAATCGTCAGTCATGAATACTAGTGGAGCCTAAATATTGAATGATTAGTAGCTTATATTATTTAGAAACCATTAATTTATTTAGTTACCTCTTTGCCTCCAAAACATTGTGGAAATATTAATTTAAGCAAATTAAATGCACCTTTATAACTTTCTTCTGATTCCCCATGGTGTGTATTGCACCAGCATTTCATATAGTTAAAAGTACTGTTACGGTATTACATGTTGTATCTACAGAGCCAGTGGAATCAAGAAAAATAATTTCTTGAGCAGACTTTAACTCTTGAGCTCGCTTCATTATAGGTGTAACAATAATTACTGCCCATGGCATGTATAGATATTTTAGTTCCTAAAATAGAGATGTTCTAACTATGACTATCATTTTGTATTTTAATGGATTTTTAAATTTTTACCAAGTTCAGCATATTATTGTAAAGAATTTTCTTTCAATTTAACAAGTGGCATGAATTGGTCCAAAGTTCAATTTTCTCCACTCATCATGCAAATAGTTTACTTCTCTTTTTGTTGGATTTACTGCTGCATTAGCTAACAAATTATATGATTCTTCTTGTAGAAGTAATTTGCTCTCATGGAAATGAGAAGCTTCACTTGCAGTAAATCCATCACTAAAGTATGCTATGAATGTATTTCTTGTCTAAAAATTGATTTGTGATTTATTATATTCTATATATTCTATTATATTCGATAAAATGTACAATTCATAACATGCTAACTTCTTCAGAAACCCTTAAGTTCTTGAGAGCATCACATGAATTTATAGGGTGGTTGTAACTTAATAGGGAACTTCTTTTCTGAAAAGTGCTTGAACACCACTAATATGTCCTCTCATCACATTAGCGCCATCATACGTTTGCGCAACACACTTATTCATATCAATTTTACAATCACATAATAGGTTTTTGATATGTACAAATAAGGAGTTAGCATCTAATTTTTTTAAGGGAGTAAAACCCAGAAATCTTTCTTTTATTTCATCTTGGTAATAATACCTTATTACTATAGACAATTGCTCAGTCTTAGTAATATCTTTGGTCTCATCAGCCATTATAGAGAAACATGATACACAATTAATTTCATAAGAAATTTTACTAAGAATTATATTAGCCATTATATGTATTATTTCTGTTTGAATAGAGTGATGAAGATATCTGGCATTTTTAGGTCCATTAATTTTTTTGTGTACAGTATCATCAAATGAAGCAATTAAGTTCATTATCTCAATAAAGTTTCCACGATTTAAACTTTGCTCATTCTCTCTATGACCACGAAAGGCACTTCCTTGAATGGCAAGCATACGGACAGATAGTATTATAGATTTCATATACCTCCTATTTTCATTAACCAAACGGTCATGATCAGCACTAATCAATGATAAAACTGATATATTTTTTTCTTTATTAGCTTTATAATCTAGCCATGTTTGACAACAATTTTTATGGTCAATAGAAGAGTTATGTCTAGGAAATCCTTTACTAGACATAGCATTTTTCCAATTTTTATATCCACTACTAGTAAAAATAGAGTCTGGATTATTCAAAGCAAAAAATCTGCATGGAAAACAATAAACACTATTTTCTAATCGACTGTACTCAATCCACTCGTATTGTTCGAACCAACTAGATTTAAAACTCCTTGTTCTCTTTGATTTACCTTCTCCAGTAACAGATTTTGGATAGTTTCTAAGTTTTGGCTGAACTGGACCTTCTTCAATGGTTTGAGCAATATCAGATGGCCCACTAACTTTACGAGCACTAGATATTTTTTCATTATTATACTTTGAAGTATCTCCATTGAGACTAAATGCAGGTTCATTTACTTCCAAGCTGTCTTCACTTGAAATACTAGAATAAAATTATAATTTATAGATAATAATATAATATTTAATAACACAATAACAAAGTAATAATTTCGATAATGAGATAAATAAATTGAATTACCTGCTAAAATCAGTATCATTATTATCAGATGAACATGAAGACATTTTTTCATCTTCATCCATCAGTCCTGTTTTAATATATGTTTCAACTTCAACATTTTGACTAAAACCATTAAGACTTTTTTAAAACATTTATTTATGTTATAATAATATATTATATAAATGTATATATAATGTATTAAGAATATAATTCAAAATTGTATCAATTTATTTAAATATATCAATTATTTCACCTTTAAAAAAATGTAATTGATTTCTTAATTAGTTTTTTATTTAATATTTTTTTGTAATAATAAAAACACTAAGTAGAAATTAAAAAATAAAATTTATTTTCTAAATTAATTAATTGTGTTAATTATAATGTTTATTAAAATATATATTATCTATTTTTACTAAGCTAATTTTTTTTTAAATTTCATGAAATATTTGGTATATCATAATAAGTAAAAAAAATTTATAATATTATTTAAACCAAATTACTTATTACTAAATATATTTTTCAAATAAAGTAGATATTACAATTTTAATTCATAGGTAGGTAGGTATCTACTTAATAATTAATATTATAGATTTAGAAGATTATAACCTTATAAGTTAGTAGGTAGGTACCTATGACTTATTTAAATATGAAAGTATGTGCTTATTTCTGAATAGATTATCCAAAGGATTTTTATAAAACAGTTTAATAGTAAAATATTAAGCTGAATCAAACTTAAATCATTTAAATCAAATAGCTAATTTTAATTTAATTATATTTAACTTTTTATGTAATAATATACTTAAACAATTAAATATTTATTTAAAAATTATAACTTAAAATTTGATGATTAGTTTACCTGTTACCTATATACCTAACTACTTATACTGTGTTTCAATTTCCAAAATTATCATAAACTTTATAATATATATTCTAATTTTTTAATACTTTGGGCTATGTTAATATTTGTGCATTTTGTTAATGAATATACAAGTATATTGGATAAGTACATAACAATGGTAAATATCATATTTCTTAGCACAAATATATATTTATACTTGATTACAAACCTTTCAAGATGGTCAGCTTCTTCATTAAATGAATCACTATTATCACTATTACCAATACATCTTCTAAAATATAAAATAAGATATGTCATAAATATTTTAAACAATAAAAAAATTAAAGAAATAATAATGTAGATAAAGTAGTTAGAAAATATATTTAACTAACCTGTGGGTAATAAGTTTTTTTTTGTTGGTCGCATTAAAAAAATCATCAATTGTTCTTTTAGAACTCATATTAAATGTTTGACACTATACAATTAAATAGTAAATACTTAACAGTAAACACTTGTGAAAAAAATCACTTTATTTGGATTAAGATGGCTTATCATTGTATCAACGATGTAATATTTTGCCTATTTAAATAGCATCTAAAAATAGATTATACCAATGATATTTTCGGCAGACGTCATTTTGATAAAACTGATAACATTGATTATAAATAAGTATATTATCATTGATTTCGTATGTTGGTATACTTATTATTATTTTATCGTAATTCGTAATTATTTATTACATAATGTAGAAGATATACGAATATACGATGATACTGATAATCGATATTATACTAATACTCTAAGCAGTCTAATCTATATTTAAACATTTTTAACAATCACATAGGACGTATGTACTAGACTGGTGTTGTACGGATCATTGAAGATATTATTTATCGTGTTTCTATTATGCATTTATATTTCTCTTCATACACATAGTCTACTAAAATATAAGTGAAAATATTTAATAATAACTAGGTTTTTGTCTATATTTTAGTATTTTTAATTTTCATAAAATTTTAGAGCGGGCCAGTGGACGGGCCAGGGGGTTTTCAGGGAGGGCAATGGCCCGCCAGTGCCCTCCTTTAGCGCCGCCACTGTACCTATGTAAAACTACCATCTCGCAAGTAGCTCCAGCTGCTCTTGGGTCTAGATGTAAAAATAAACTGGAAAATACATTAAATATTTCTTGTTTGTGCTAAAAATATATTCAAATAAACCGTAAAATCTTTAGGTTTAATTTGGAAACCACATGCAGATGAATTGCGATTTAATGTTACCAAACAAATTAATGTTGATATGGTAACTAAGATAGTCATATTATAGTTTTTTGTTGACATTCTTGGATTTCATACTTTTGTATTAATTAAAGGAAAGATATTGCTTCATCAGTTATGGCTGTTTAAAATACACCACACCAAGTTTTGGATTACATAGAGCATAGATTGAAACAGTACGATACACAAATTGAATATTTAGAGGATTTATGAATTCCAAAGAAGGCTAAGTCTGGCATGGTTGATATGTTTGAACTACATGTATTTTCTGATGCTTATGTATGGTAAATCTAAAAATGATGAATGGCAATCAAAAATTTTCTATTCAAGAACGATAATAGCTATAATAAAAATTCCCATAATTTCACGTCTAGAATTATATGAACCCCAATTACTCATTTAATCGTCAGTTAAGGTATCACAATCTTGAGGATTTTAAATTTTAGTTGGTTATTACGATTTTTAAATTATATCTAAAATTAGATATCAACTCAAGAACAATAATTCCTGACATTAAATCAGTTAAAATTATATTATTATAAAGATCAAAAACGATTCCTTTCAGGATGAACAGTATGCTGAAGACGCTTTGTCTATTTCTGAAGGATGGATTGATATTAGTTAGAATTTGTGATTTATTGTCTGATTTTGAACTTTGTTTGTTTAAAACTACAGCAATCGTAACTACTTTGAGCTTAGTTAAATCGAAAATATTATAAGTACCTATGTTACAAAATACAAACATTATTTATTTTTAAAATAAGTTTAATAAGATCGTACTCACTAAATATCATGAAGTGATAATTTTTATTTTTAGCTGTTCATAATTAACGTTAAATCATTAAAATATTGTACAAAACATTCCATAATATATAATATTCATGTTAAAATATTACTTTTAGGGGACTTAGATGTTACACGTTTAAATAGTATTTCACTAAACAGTATAATAAATTTCTAGTATTTCTCTAATACGACACGTCAATCCATATTATTATTTTTTTTTTTTAAAATAAGTACCTAAATCAATTTTCATATAAATTAATGAGTATAATAATTCATAATATTTTTATAATAGTGATTAATTGCTGAGGAGAAAATTGGATAGTTTGAAAATGTCATAGCTCTATAATATTAAAAATTGTAATTAACATAAGAAAAAATGTAAAAAAAAATTGTAGGTGTTAACTTCATATTTGTTTCACATGTTGAACATCAAATATTGGAGGTCTCACACTTGCAGAATTAATAATAATACAAATCAGTAAGGATGATTCTTTAATTTCGTGCAGATATGTCTAATTTCTTTATTAATTATTATCTTAATTAGGGAAATGAATTGCTATACGACATTTAAACGTGTAACTAAATAAGTATGAATCAACAATTTTATTTAGAAAATCGTTTTCAAACATTTTGAGCACCATTTTTATTTTTTTTTTAAGTCATTATTTCTAATATGGAACTACCTATTAAAAATGTTTTTTCTATTTTCTTTTTATATTTGTTACGTCTCTAATTTTTATAGAAATAAAGAAATAAAGTTATGGTAAGAAATCAACATTTTGAGAAACGCTGTCTCCTTTTTTTATAATAACTATTCCTAACCAATTAAAAATACAAGTTTTGTACATTATTCACATATTTAAATCATTAACTAAAATATGATATTTACCTGGAGAAATAAGCTCGCTTTGAAAATTATCTAAATACAGATAATGCATTGAATGAAAATACTATTGTTATTAACATAGTTTGGACAGATTAGTTTGGCATTATATTTATTATTTTTCTACTTAGGTATTTATAAAAACTAAAACAAAATAAGTTATTTTATTTTATGGATTTTGAAATATATATGTTACTGGTAGAGTACGAAAAGCTGGTAGTGAAGATTGGTACACTATAAGTTTTATCCAGTATGCACTATCCAGTATACTGGATAAAATAAAAAAATATTATTTATCAATCGTTTATTTTGTACACTAATCAGTTAATCTATGCATACCTATTACCCCATATATGTATAATATGTGTATAAAATACTTTGATAAAATAAAATATGATTAAATATCGATTGTACCTAGATAGTTGTACAGGTAACTTTGTTACAATGAATTATTTTTAATGATATTTTAATCTAGAGTACCTACACTTTACTTTCCATATTATGTACACTGTACACTTTTCAGCGTACAATAGTCATATTTATTTATGGTTTATTACAATGCGTTAAAAGATTTAAAATTTTTAAAATTCTATCTTTTACAGTATTTCTGGTCATGGTTATATCCTTTATGACCTTCATAATTTTTTCATTATTAACTTAACATTCAAATAGAAATGGTACAGTTTCAAATCATTATATTTTTAATATATTCTGCATTGCAAAACGGCTTTCCGCACTTTGGAATAATGTTTAATACAACAAAACTTGCTTCAACAATATTTCAATTCAAACAGACGTGACAAAAATCATTAAAGTCCGCAAATGAATGTTCTTATTTATTTGTAAAATATACTCTTTTTGTTCTTAATTAGTTTCATAATATAGTTGTTACAACACGAGTGCCATATATATATATTATATAGGACTCCCTTCTGCATACGACTGGTCTAAGGAATCTGCCGAATAAACCTTTTTGAACGAACGACCAGCTGGTATGCGGGGCTCGCACAGGCAGCAGTCAGTAGTAGTGTTGGTGTCACAACAGACCATTACAGACCATTTCAGAGCATTTCATATAATTGAACGTTATTACAATTAAATGAAGAATTTATGTTGAGCCAAAGTAATTTAAACTCGTTCTATTTTATTTGTGTAGAATCGCTAAGTGCGCGTCCATAACACAACAAAACTTGCTTCAACAATATTTCAATTACACAGACGTGACAAAAATCATTAAAGTCTGCAAATGAATGTTCTTATTTATTTGTAAAATATACTATTTTTGTTCTTCATTAGTTTCATAATATAGTTGTTACAATACGAGTGCCATATATATAATATATATAATATATTATTATTATTATCACCAAAACTTGGCCTTATCTGTATCATTATTATTGTTAATATGTGTTCACGGGTTTTTACCACTTGTTTTCGGACCATCTATCGGTCAACACTAGAAAATATAATATACAATCCATTAAATGAATTCTAGTTTTCATGTATTTCGTTAAGTTAAATTATTCTATCAAAAACAATAGTTTAACAGATGATATTTTGCATACTCTTGTGGTTGAATACAAAATACATACAGCTTTATTGCCTTTTTAAACCATACCATAATATTTAGTCCATGCATTTTGAAATTCTATAATACTACAACTACTAACATTTAGTTCACTAGTTTTTCCTTTTTTTTTTTTTTGTTGTACACACATAATGAATAATTTTAAATAAAATAAAATAATCACACACAAAACACAATTAGGAGTAGGGAGTATGACTCACAAATGTCTGGCGTTATCATAGTGTTATGGTATCTTGAACTATTACCAGGACGCATACTGGTTTAATTTTAAACTATTGACAATCTATCATGTACCAGGCAACTAGAAAAGTTTAAATAAAAATAATAATATAATAGCAAGGTACCTAATTAATGAATTATACTTTTTTTTTAACAAGCAATTTTTTGATATTGCTAAACATGGACCATATGATCATCCCGCGCAACCCATTTGCGCCCTCGAATCACAGCCCATATGCTCTCGATTCAGATCAGATGAAAATTGTGCAGCGTTGCCATTTATTGAATATATTTGCGTGTATTTATAAATAAATTATAAATTTTAATTTTCTAAAATAATATTTTATCGTTTCAACATTTACAATGGAAATTGTATAATCCCAATCGATAAAGATTATATTATACAAAAACTAAAAATGCATTTATCAGTTGTATTTTATTTGTCAGTTGCATCAGTAAATAAATGTGAGTACTACTTTAATATAATGGAATTTTATATAACTTTTTTTATTAATAGTTTTATATTTAACATTATGTATACTGTGTGGTATTTAACATTATTTTTAAAATTATTACTTTTTATTAATTTTGATTTTATATTTTTAAACAACAATGGCAACGTTGCATGCAAAATGGGCGCATTTGGTTAATAAATCAGGGTTTTATGTTTTTTTATTTTGGGCGCAAATGGGCTATAGCCGATCATCCGAGTTCATTAACGTTTTTACAAATATATAAAAGATCTTTTCTGTATACTATATTTTCAAGCATCGAATAACAAGGAATAGCAAAATGATGGACAAAGGTACACCAAAAAAAAAAAAAAAAATTAGAGACTTGAAAACTGTTTTTATTAATGATACAATAGAGCGTATTAATAAAGTTCATTTTCTAAAATAAAAATTGTACATGCTGGTTGCATAAGACATACCTTTTTATTTTTTTTTTTTTTTTGATGCAAGTATACACAGTTGCTTTAAATTTTAAATTAAAGACCGCTTTATTTTTTACATTTGTGAATACATAATTAAAAGTTCCACCAAAGGCATTATTTGTGAACTTAGTAAAAAAGTATTTATTTATACCTTTTAATATGGTATTAATAATTAAAATTATATAACATTAAAATTAAAAATTTCTTACTAATTATAGGTAAGATATTTATTATTATAAGATATTATATAAGTAAATTACTTTCCTAAGTTTAAAAACGTATTAAGATAAACCAGAAGCTACATTGGTAAATCTAAAACTAATGATACTAATGTACCCAAATTAGTTTGTTTTTAAAATATTGTTAGCTGTTGAAGATTCATTTTCAAAGTTTTGCGACAGTAATGATATCTTTGAGCTCACTTTGAATAATTTCTTTGAAAAATATGGTCCAATCAAATTTCCATCTATAGATTACAAAACTGAAGTATTAAAGTTTATTTAATCTGATTACATTGTGATGAAACTGCATTAGTATACGCTTGAGATGAATAAAAATAAAAATAACGCTAAAAAAAAAACTGTTTAATACATAACATTTTAATCAAAATAATAAATTATGGATGGGAGTTATGTATTTTATTTGTTAGCTACTTCATTCTTATGTAAATAAATGTTGTCTTGTTTAGTTTAAAATTAAACCATAAAGAGCGCTAGTAACATTTTTAAGGTCCCATAACATGTCTTATAACAACAGACATTTGCGGTCAACCGAATGTTTTTGAATGTCAGTTAATTTTATGATAGTCCTTGCATACTGCTTTTATCGGTCAATAACAATTATTCAATTTTATCTGTAGATAAAATAATAATATATTATATTGTAGTCTATTTAGAATAAGAATGCCCGCTCGACCGTCTAAAACTCGTCTAGTTCGAGCACACGTCTGTTTCAACGGTGAGCGCTGTGGTTCCAGTCGCCGCCGTCATCTCAGATGACTCATCTGTATACAATGCAATGTTGTTTACCGCGACGGGTAACAGTGGTGGTCGACAACTGACTATCATTCACAGTACACCTGTATTTCGCCAGGGGGGTAAGCATGCGCGAATGTGGTCATTCTTATTCTGAATAGACTAGGTATCTATATAATACAGTATTAGGTTCATTAGGTATGTTTTCCAAGTTTTTAACGAATCTATAGCTAATAAAATAATATAGATAAGTATTATAGATGGCTCGCTGCGGCGTGGTGTTCTAGCTACGTGACTGGAGTAAGTAACGTCCGTTTCCATTATATATATATATATATTATATTATATAAAATAAAAATATTAAAATGTTTTACGAGCCACCTCGAGCATGCATGTCATAGATTTGCCATCCATGATATAAACTAAGGCTCTTCGTACTCTAACTTTAAAATATATATATGTATATATTATTTAAAATTGAATCTTAATCTTAATTAATATTGTATACAGTTGGTTTAAATCTATAGTCGATTCCACT
The DNA here is from genome assembly GCF_020184175.1 of Aphis gossypii. Taxonomy (NCBI): domain Eukaryota; kingdom Metazoa; phylum Arthropoda; class Insecta; order Hemiptera; family Aphididae; genus Aphis; species Aphis gossypii. The sequence continues at coordinate 2,051,528 of NC_065533.1, forward strand.
TTATTGGGACTCATCAGCTGCGTGTTATTTTTTCCTAATAAAGTGGTTGTCCAAATAATTCGAAATAAAAAATCGAACAAATAATTTTTTAAAAAACAGATTTTTATGTTTTTATTATTAAAATGTTATTATACCTTAATTACCTACTTATAAAAATGCATACACATAAAGTACCTAAATACCTTATATATTTATTAATAACATTTAACACCCATCACATTTTAATATACGATCAGATAAAATCTATGTAACATAAATTTAATCTAATAATCGATTACGTGAGTCGGTCGCGTTTATCAGACTATTGATTTATAAATGTACTCGATAAAAATGTCTCAATTATCCGGATAAGCGGACTAGCGGTTGTCCTTATTAACCGGTATGTCAATTAAATGGAATCCAATGTATTTGTATAATTATATTAATATAATAAGTATTGTATTCCTACTTACCATATAGTGTATCGAATTCTTCATACTTATTTTCTATACCAAGTAAAAATAATTTCAATGTTAAGTATTATATTAAACATCTAAAATAATTGAATGTCTTTTTAATTAATAAATTATTATTGTTTTAAATTAAAGGTTTTTATTAAACTTCGAATCTTGGCTGTTAGTCCGAATGTTTGACAACGCGATTTCTCGAGAACGCATGGTCACAATGTTCTTAAAAAATTAATTTGGTGTTAATTTATCCAAGTTAATTGTTGCGCACTTGTAAGATTCTAGAGCGTGAGATGGTGTTTCATAGCAAGTATACCACACAAAAACTTCACCTACATCCTAAATTCCTAACTATTGTCGAGTCAGATAGCGTACGAAGTATGTTGTCCGCAAGTGTTGGCTGCCAGCCTATGAACGTTAGGTACCTCCAAAAACGACACCGCACAATATTATCGACCCGTCGAACAAATTATATTAATACCTTTTTGGTGAAAAATTTTAAAGCCTAACGTTTAGTAAAGACTAATCTAAGCCAAAAAGAGAATTAATAAACTTTGACACTAAAAAGTGTAAAATAAATTGTAGTTTTGAAAAAACTAAAAAAAATCTTTATTTAACTTATCGGTGAACTAAAAAGTAGAGTAAACTATTTCAGGTGATTCTGTGAATTTTGTTATTAAATTAACTTATTTATTATTGAATGTGAAATTGTATTTTCAATACATTTAATACATCCTTCCAATGATTTTCTATTTTATATATAGCGGTGATCGGTGATCAATAATTTATTTTTAATCAGAAATTAATATTTTAAAATGCAGAGTTTTGGGCAAATATATATTATGAAATTTATTTACATTTTACATAGCTACATTTAAAAAATATTCAAATTGAATAATGAAAATACAATTTTATAAATTTCGTTTCAAACATTTTTTTATAGCATAAAAATTGACAAAACAAAACGTGTTTTTTAGTTTTATTTATTTATTAACTTTTGGCATAAACCTAATTTTAACTCATGCATAATTTACTCGTATAATACAATAGTAAAAATTGATATAATAATATTAAATAATTTCAGAACTACACGGTAGATTACTATTTTTTTCAAATTAAATCGTAAATTATTACGACGACGGTGACATCGTTTTTGAGAAATTTTGGATACCTACTCATTTCCATGGATATATTTTGCAAGGCCAAACCACATGGACATATTACAGTATGACAAATAAATATTCATTGTTAATTTTTAGATATCCGTCTAGGCGGGGGTCATAGAAGAATAATATAAAAGTCAAAAAATCATGCACTTAGTTAATAGGTACCCTAACAGCCATATCAACATTCATTTTTATTAGTTAACTTTACAACTTTATTTATTCTCACAAGTCACAACATTTATATTGTTATCACTTTTTGCTCACTTGTTTTTTATTATTGTATAATTATTAATTATATTTTAATTTTAATTTTTTTGTTAGGAACTGTAATTTTTACTTTACGGTTATTAGTTATTACACATTACACATTTGCTTTGGAGTTTTGACGTATCATCTATATTTTACTTTGTTTTTATTAGAACTTAGTTAGACATTTGAATTTTACAATGGAAGGAGAGAGATGTGCTGTAAAAGGATGTACGTAAAAACTGTATATGAATCATAGTTTTCTTTACATAGAAGATCGGTATATCTTTAAATAATTAAATAAATTTTATGTTAGTGGCTTACTAATTTTATTACTGATTAATATCGATTTAATAATGTTAATTGTATTGGTTTTTTGTAAATATATTTAATGGTTTAAAGCATGTAAAAGACATCTAAATATTCCAATCAAACCAATTTATATATATTTTAAGATTTGTAGAATTTATTTTGAAATAAAAATGCACTGTAATCTAGAAAAAAACGCGTTTATTACCTCAAGCAATGCCAATTTTATTTAGTATGTATTATGTACTATCAAAGATAAGAATTACATATATTTTAGAATTAATTGTCAATGTATATTTAAATGTTAAAAATGTTGACCTTAATTGTGAACTGACAGAAATTTCTATAAATCCTAATGAGTTATATTATTTAAATTATTTAAATAATATAATTAATATAAGTATATAATTATATTATAATATAATATATTATTTAAATCAGCAGTTCTCAATTTTTTTTCGTACCACTTAGGTGAATTATTATTAATCAGCCACGTATCGTTAATGACTAAAAATAGAACGATCCAAATTGTAAAATTAAATATTTTACTTTTTAGTTAAATGCATTTATTTTAAATCTAAAGTCAGTAAAATACAAAAATATAACTATTTTTATTTATTGGTTTTTTAAAATTAAATATGAATTAAATAACAAATTTTCAATGAGATCAAAATAGAATATTTCTTTTTAATTTTCAGTTGTATCACCGCTCGGTCTTCCGCGTACCACAGTTTGAGAACCGTTGGTTTAAAGAATTAAAATCAATTGTACTTTCTACCAATGATAGTATGAATATGTCTAAAAAAAAAAAAATACGACCAAATACTCAAAATCAGCCTATACTTTGAGGGGCCCACAAAGTTTTACTCGGTAGCTCGCCAGACCAATCCGGCCCCCGGGGCCCTTATCATAAGTGTGGTAAATCTTAACAACTGGTTATCTTAACATAAGTACCAAGTTTTTTAAATTTGTCTTTATAATGGATATTTATGTAAATAAAAAAACCTTAACTTCAATCATTGACGAAAACTGATTTGCGACTATAATTATTGATGGATTAACATGCAGCAAAATGTCTACATCTTCCCAGAGACCTCAAAAACTATTTGTTTATAACTCAAGGAAAAAAAAGTTGAAGACTGAAATATTACTGTTTAGAATATTAATGCGTACGAACCTATTGCTATGAAGTATGAATGTTAAAATTAAAATTAAGAAGACTCTACACCCGTAGATGTCTTGTCTCCGTCTTAACGTACAATTAATGTAAAACATAGCAAAAACTATTTTGCACGAGAAAGAATTGAGAAAGCTACAGTCATAACTTAGAAACGAAATTTTCAACATATATAAAAGAGAACTTAAGCAGTGAAACATTATAAATTTCTAATATTTTTTTGATATCAAAACTACAAAAAAAGTTATTCAAGTTTCAAAATAATTGATTATGAAACAACAAAAACTTTTATAGTACATGTGATATCGAATAAATAAAAACTACAATATATTCACAACTTAAGTTCTCCATTAAATGTGGTGTAATGTGGTGTTATGACTTTAGCTTTCTCAGTTCTTTCTCGTGCAAAATAGTTTTTGCTATGTTTTACATTTCTACGTTAAGAAGAAGACAACACATATACGGGTGTAGCTTCCTCTTATATGGCCAACAATAATTTTATTAATACAAAGGTTTAAGATGATTAAGCAAGTAAAGTCCACCAGGTTTTTAATTGAGTACACTTTAACAGTAAATTACCATCACATATTCATACTCACATGGTGAAATGACACTAGAATTTATTTTCTACTTTTTAAATAAAAACCTCTTCTAGTTTTTTTAAAACTACAATTTATTATTAAGAGTAAAAGAAATAGTCCAAACACTCCAAACTATTATCTATTACAATTTCTAATATAAAGTATTTATATCAACTAATAACTTAGATATTTAATGAAAAATATTGTGTACTATTTTATTTCGACAAATCCTTTTCATAATTTCATGATAGGTAATCAATATTATTTTGTATATAAACTTTAGATATTTTAATTTTCACGAAGGATCAAAATAAATATTAGCAATAAAATAAAATATTATTACCTTTTTAGAATTATTTATATATTTTTTATCAATTATTATTGTTCTGAATTTCAATGATTAAAATAAAGCATTTAAATACTTACTTGTGTCTACAACTAAAAGTAGAATACAAAACATTATTTTTAAAATAATAAATTTTGCAATATTAATTTAATTAGGTAATTATATCGTCTTATATTTTTTCATATTTCAATAACTTAACATCAATCAAAATTCATGTAATAATTTAAACATAGATTAAAATTAATTTCGTTTTCAATGAAAAAAAAAAATGATATGAAGTAATCAAATGCGTGAACGGTTAATCAAATTAAGTAAAAAAAAACTTAAACCATTTTTGATAAACGTATGATTATATAAGCTTTTTAACATTTAACATAATTATTTACCAAAAATAACTTACTAATTTCTTTTTCAAAACTCTCTAAAATTTAAAGAGTATTTACGATTAGTTTTTAATATTAAAAATTCATAAATTCAAAATATTCCATTATCAATGTTCGAACATGGACGCGCACGATGTATTTCCTAGGGTTAGGTAACAAGTCATATTATTATTAGTATAATTATTCTATGGTTTGTCTAGGTATTTATAATTTACATACGAAAATAACTGCTGTCATAAGCCACTCAGCAGTTACTCAAAAAATCGTAGTTTTCAGTAGAAGATAAATCAGTTTTCAATACTAAATTAGGCAATAAGGTAATAATAATAATTTTTTAAACATTAAAGAGATGGTATGTTATTGTGTTTTTACATGGAAACGATTGAACACAAAAGAAAAGTTGTTTGATAATTTTTTATGGGTTTAAATGAACTTACTTCATATTGTCTTATATAAGTCAGAAGAAAAAAAGCCGTAAATAAATTGTTTTTTGGAGTTATTGCCTAATGACCTCTGTTCATGGGCGTCATGACCTATTTAAATTGTATGTTAGAATGATTTATTATTTTATTCAGTATAGGTTTTTCTTAGAGATCGTTTTTTTCGATCAGCTATATATATTTAAGATTCATTTACAAAATTAATAACTTAAAAATATTAATTGTAGCACTTTGAAAATATAATAATGCATTACTAAGGTTGTCGAATTCCGAATCGCTTATTTTAATTTCGCGCGACGTGACTGTCATGTCCCGCGATGTAGAAGTTGGCATCCTGGTTAACCGCGGCCAACACCAAGGAGGGAAACGATTCTGTCGCGCCTAGCCACCGGTCGCCGGTTCATGCCGCCGTTTTTCTTATCTTGTTCGTTCTTCTACCGTCTACGAAACAAGCTGCACGATCCAGTGCCCTGTCGCCGTCATTCCTCCTTTTTTTGTGCGTGTAGCTTTTGGATTGCTCATCCGAGCTAATCTCCGTTCCATGCCGTGGTCAGTTACGCCGTCTACGTGTTGTAGACTGTAGTACGACCGTCTGGTGTCTGACGCGTCGTTACTATTTTTATTATATTTTGTATCGCCCGGCCGATCTTTGCCATGCGATTTTGAGCCCCGCTCGCTCACGCGCCCACGTGTTCCGCCCGCCCGTTTTACGCAGTGCGAACCGTCGCGTATATTTTGGGTGTCGTAGATCCTTTCGTCATATTCGACGATAGTGCGAGTGTCGTAATCACGCCTGCAGTTTTCTTTCGTCGCCGTTCCAGACCAATCCTGACCATCGTGTTATCATCGGACCACCCGGTTATCAGGTCGTACACACGATATCATTTGTTTACTTTGAATTTTTTATTCGTCACATATTCGACGTACTTTGGTATTATTTTGTCGTCTCCGACGCGCCTTTTATATATTATTATTCAATCTCTACCACCGATCGTATGTGATCGTGCTTATATACTAACCCTAGTACGTAAGTTTATTTTATTGTAGAATCACTCGAATAAATTGTTCTGCACATTGTATTTATATATATATAAAATATTGTGTTGTTTTTTTTTTGATCACCTAATATTCATCATCTAAGTTAAAATTAATTAGTCAGAGATGAGCCCCCCCCTAATCATACAGTCCATTCTCCCCCTTCTACAGGGTCATCGACAAGGTCGACGGAAGTAGTCACACATACACGACGGGTTGCGTGTTGGCCGCCGTTCGTGCGCGCGCGCACACACACACACACACACACATACGCGTAAAACCCGTCCGCCGGCTTCTTGTGCAGCCCGATCGCACAAAGGTAAAATTGGGCTTTTTTTTAATTAATAATATATTATTCCTTATCAAGTTATTTTTAGGCCTGTAACATTTTAGTTTAAATATTAATTCTATTTTCAGATTAATGTAAATATTAAACCAGAAATTCTAATTTTATTGGACATACTGCTTTGTGCATACAATAAGAAGTAGGGGAAAAAACAGTAACTCCAGACTGCCTTTTCTGTTATTTTCTTATCAATTTGTATGAATTTCTAATGAGAAAAACATAAATTTGTATTGCGGGAATCGATAGAGAATTAAAATATCTATCGATAGACACCAAAAACTCGATTTTCACAAAAATGGAGTTACTGCTTAGTGGCTTATGACGGCAGAATATTGGGAATATTGGTCAGAGATTAGTATTCGTGTATTCATCCTTTTGACGTCTTATTATAATATTTGTGTGTACCTTTTACACCACAACTTGTAATTTTACATTTTTACATATATTTTGCGTATAATTTTATTATGTTTATAAACTATAAAATATATAATATCATATATATATGTAAATACATCTGGGTAGTTTTCTGGTCCTCAGCATCCCGCAAGTCTAGCCGCTAACCGCATCATCCGTAGGAGCAGCTTTATCGGCGCAAACAAACAATTTTAATTAAATGGACTTCTCAACCTGCACCCGCATGTGTTGTCTTTGGCTAACACGTACGACGTAGTAAATTTTCATTCACCAATCTCTATAGTATGCGTTTAGTTTTGAGAGTGAACTGACCTATTGGCTATTACCAAACGTTGTCTTGTTGGATTTTTACGGTTTTTAATTTTTGAACTTTGTTTTGAGTATAACAAATATTTAATATTTTAAAATTTAAGTAGATACTTATAATGAATATATTTGGGTACGATATCTTTTTAATCTAAACTATTCTACGATAATGTGTACTCTCCCCTCTTCCACTTCACTTTCAAGTAGTGCAATGTCAAAAATGGTGTTTCAAATAACGACTATCATAAAAAACAAGTTATTTATCAAAATTATTGAAAAATTAACTTAAAATACCTATCTATATATTGTATATTCATAAATTATAATCATATTACTTACTTATATAGAATTTATTAAAAACACTTTCTGTAAATAAATAAAAATTTAATTTTGAAATGCTGTCTTAATAAAATAGCATAACATAACTTAAAATATAACGATGATTTTCCACTTATAACACTTTTTTTTTTTGTTTTAAATATTATTTCATATTTAATAACAAATTTTAAAAAATATGTATATATCATCTTAATAATTTGTAAAATTAAAAAAGAATCATTATGTATTTTTCAGTCATACACTATTTAAAAGAATGTTGCATAATAACCTACGGGTCAAATCAAATGATACTTTCGGGGAAAAAATCAACTCAGCTCTAATGTTATGAAAAAATATGATAAAAAGATTATATTATAAAAAAAAAATAATCAAATTATTAATACGTTTATTTATTTAATTATTGAAAGTTTGAGTTTTGTAGCCCAGTAGTACATTAAAAAAAAAAAAAAAAAAAAACATTGAAGTAAATTTTTGAATATTATTATACAATTGAAAGCTATAATAAGAAATAGAAAATAACATACATTTACATAGGCGCCAGCAGAAATTTTTCCAGGGGGGGGGGGGGGTAATGTTAGGATTTAAGGATAGATATTATAATTTTATTAAGCATTTTTAAATAATAACCTTTTTTATTATACTCGTTTACAATATACTATATTTTATTATGTTACAACTTGTGTTATGATTAATATAGGTATTAAATACATAGATAAAACTCAGTATAAGTAAAAGTTAAAGGTAACTTATTCTCAAAAAGAAATTGTAATCGTCTCACATCTCTTCCGAAACGATCAACAATTTCTTCATAATATTTATTATTATTAATTAGGTCAATTATCGTAGATTTATGTATATTCATCATGCATAAAACATCGAGTCTTTCGTTAGTCATGGTAGAGCGTATCCGTAGGTTTTAACTCTCCCCAAAGTACTGAAAAACCGCTCAGCAGTACAAGTAGTTGCCGGAAAGCTAACGCCAATACAAATTGTCGAAAATACTGATGGGTAAAATATTTCCGATTCTTTCAGTATATCTACAACATCTTTAGATTTCTGAATATTTGAGCGATTGTCATACCAAATCATTGATTCAGCAGCAAAATTGTATAGAAAAGAATTATACTTTTTTGAAATTTTTTCAGTAAGCGATCTATATTGATTTTCATCGAACTTACTCATATATTCTGGTAATAATTGAAAAATAGAATAAGGTACTTCATTTTTTTTTGAAAATCAATCTTTAAGGGATAATATTAATGAATCAACATATCGAATAAAAATATTAATTTTAAAATAACTTTCAACACGATCAGTAAATACATTTGCTCTATATGTTTTTTTTTTGGCAATTCTTGATATAGTTATTTTAATATCTGATAAGAGCTAAACTACTTTACATTTTACCCCAAAGAACATTAAAAGTAACATCTGCAGAATCTCGATGTTTTTGAAATATCTGAGTAAGCGTAGTTATTTGTTTTTTTTTTTTACAGTTAATAGATTCTAATTAACCCCTTTGGACTACATTAGCAACTGGTTCTAACATAGAAGAATATTCAGCCATAACATACAAACAAACTAAAAATGTTGAATTAGTACAAGGATTATACAATTGAAAAGCACGACTTTTTGTATTACGGTTTACGTCACTTTCCGATAGTTTTTGCAACGCTTCTAATATTATATTAATGTTTTCTTTAAATATCCTTATACTTTTATACTTGGCTGTCCAGCGCGTTTCACAGAGTAGAGGAATGTTTGGAATGTATTTTCTTCTTAAAGGACTTTCTCGAAAAAAATTTATTGAATCTTTTATTGTTCCAACCGTGTTACGAATTTCAGAAACATCACTCAAGTCATTAATAACTAAATTCAACTTATGATAATTACAATGGAAAAAAATTGCGTTAGGATATTTATCTTCAATTCGTTTTCTAACTCCACTAATTTTTCCCGCCATAGTAGAACAACCGCCATAGGCTTGACCGACCATTTTTAATAGATCAATCCCAAATTTTATGAGAGTGGACAAAATTTGTTCAGATATAGTTTCAGCGTCCAAACGTTGCAATGGTACAAAGCCTAAAAATTCTTCCCTTACACAGAATTCACCACTTGACATTTTGTGCACGAATCGTACTCCTAATGAAAGCTTCTCTATACCGGATATATCACATGATTCATCAGCAATGACTGAAAAGAACTGGCTTTCCTTTACATCTTTAATTATATGTTCTAATAACACTTTATTGCATATATTTATAAGTTCGTTTTGAATCCTATGTGAAGTATAAGTTGCATTTGTTGCAGAATTTTCCATATGGTCATTTAAAATAGTATCTCCTGCGTCTACTCTGAATTTTAATAAGCTATTGAAGATAGCAGTCTCGTCAGTTTTTCCTCTTAAAGGCATGTTGTGTATACCACAAAAAACTATTGTTTTGATTATGGGTATTAGTTTTGCTCTATTTAACTCTATTGTTTGTTGTTGAGCAGAACTCATAAGTTGAACAACACTTTTTTTATTATTTTCTAAAATATTACAAAAATTATTTGCTCTATTCGTTGAGTCACGGTGCCATTTAGATTGAAGATGAAGTTTCACAGAGCCATGGAAGTCTTTATATTTCGTAAATTTATTAATAATAAATCGACTTTAGACTCCTCAATCTAGTTGAGGTTTGAATAATACCCAATAACGGCATAAAAATCCTTTAAATTTTGAAGAGTATGAAATAAAAGTATAATCTATTAACCACTGAAGACGAAATAAACGATTTCCAGCATTGGAGTCTTTTTTAAAATCGTATGATTTATCGGGTACTCACGCTTGTTTTAATGCTTTATAAATGATCTCGTCATAAAATTTCCAATATCATAGAAATCAATGTTTACAAAATCCTAAAAAATTAATTATTCAATTTAAACCAGGAATGGATAATTTTTTTTAATTTTCTATTTTTGTTATTGTTTATTCATTTAAAAAATATATTTTTTTGTTTAACATTTTTAAACGTTTTAATTAACATTATTTTTCTATATTGTTTCCAAATAACGTTTTTGATAATTTGGTTTTCGTTTTTATTATATATTTCTTAAAAATGATTATTATACCGCTCAATATTGTAATGATATGCTCGATTTTACATATCATAATTATTCTAAATTCGTTATTTTTATTTAATAAAATAAATAACGGTTGAGTTGTCGCACGTATGTAATAAACCCTAAAAAACCCCAATAAATCAAGTCACTGATGATTGAAACGATTCCTATTATCTAGTCACGTACAGGACACTGTACGGGATTATAACGGTACAGCGCAACACATGCAATTTCTTTCATGTGCCGCCGGAGACGAGGGATGGTTCGGTCAGGGTCGCTTTCACCAGGGAGAAAGACAATTTTCTTTGGGGACACCGACACCTTTGATCGGGCCGCCGATGACTCTAGCGGGCCTGACCTAAATCGTCTCCTCTCATCAGTGCACGGGCACCTCTCAACTAGAACAGTGCATGAGTACCCTTCATAGCGCCAAGTGCATGAGTGCATAAGCACCTCTAAAACACATAAGTGCACGAGCACCACTTGTCCAGACCAGTGCAGGAGCACAGCATACTCACCCAAAACCACTCAAAAGATCCTGCGCACGACAACTCTGCTGTTTCCTTTTTTTAAAACGAAATTTGTTGAGTGTTCAGTTATTTCTTTTTGAGTGTTAAAAAATAATAATTTCTCCCCCTATCAAGTCGACTGCGATCATAGACAGCTGAGGATAAGGTAAGGTGCATGCACATCTATATTTACATAATAATAGTTTTATGCAGGTATTTTATTTTATTTATTAATTTGTCAGATTTTAATAAATTAATAATTAACTTAGTATTTTATAAACGGTTTACTTGATCGTTCTCGAAGCACGACCTCGAAAACCCTCCGACGATCAGGAGGAAGGCGATTACGCAAATTTAAAATAATAAGACATAAGTTAAGATAACCAACAAATCACTAATAATATATAAATATATTTGAGGCGATCATTCAAGGTTTGTGTCCCTTGTGATTGCCAATACAATTTATTTAAACCACTATAATACACCTACACTTAACATAAACAAAACATTACTTTTAGAAATAAAAATATTTAATTAATATAAAAGATTTTATATAATAAAAAATAGTTAATATTTCTTCATAAGGAACCAAGTTTTTAACTGAGTTTCGTAATCGGTAATAAGTACGACATAAATCTGAATTTTTTTATATTAAGTGACAAACCCTTTAGTACGTTGCATAAAGGGCATCATTCAAATGAATAAAATCTTCAATAGAGTTAACTTTTATATGCATCTACAGGTCATGAGTGAATAATAGAAATTAGCTTTCATTTATTGCATCTTTTATGCAGTTGGTTAATAATAAGAAGACCGTGGGAAAAAAATATCCCCATTATGGCTTATGGGATAACAGAAAGAACATCTATGACCCAAAATCTAATTTAGTGAACTTTTACAAATTGCTTCTTATCAGTGGCGTTCTTATCAGTCACAAAAATATTTTGGATGGTAAAAGCGGGGGTTTTAAATTTTCAATTCTCTCCTGTATAAGTAGGTACCAACTATTTAATTGTAATTCATTGATTAAACATAGTTAAAATATAAAAAGTGTTATAATTTAGTTTATTAAAACTGAATGTATTCAGTCTTAAAAATATATATATATTTATACATATATTTACATATAGCTACAACATATACATAAAAGTAACTGGTATTTAAAAACTAATTTTTAATCTTCTTGAATGGTAGGCAAGTTCTTTTAACACATCATTTATCTTTGTAATATTATTATAATGTCACGACGATTGTATAATAATGCCAAATCGTTTAGACGTTGCTGACCAGTTTTAGCTCTCAAGTACGTTTTTAAAAGGTGTAAAGAACAAAACGAACGTTCCCAAGTGGCAAAGATGACTGGTAGCGTAATAAAAATTTGTAAATGTTTGGTAGTGGTTTTTTAAAAATCTGAGTTGATTTGAAAAACCTTATCAATTGGAGATATTTCTTCACAGTGTGTCCAAATATAGAGAAGAGATGAAAAACTTGTACAAATTCAAACGCACTCAAGATTTTTCCTATAATGATATGTTGAGTTTTCTCTATAGCTGTTCGAAGAAAAACTGATGGAAAATTTAGTGTTGATTTTTTAACCTTAAATATAAATACAAAATTTTTTACGATTTTGACATATTTCATAAAAATTTGAACTATATTATAAGTAGGTAGAAAATGAGAGTTCTATTTCCTTATCTCCTGAATCGCTAATCATGTCTGATCATGGTTGATCGGCTGACCCCTCTTCGTTGCTGATCTCTTTCACCATCATGATCGGTGTGACGCATATTTAGCCCACCACCTACCGCTTAATCCACCATGATACTACCCTCCCCGCCGACCATCGATGGGCGATGATCGCTGCTACGATTCCGACGTCGTGGTTATCGACAACCATTTATCAATTATGCTTATCATATTATTGTACTCACATCAATATAACCGACATACACTATATACTATTGTACACGCACCATATCGTCGGTAAAACTGCAATACCTCGTAAGTCAAAAATTCACTTTTTTCAGGAGATACATAAATGTGTTTATAAAATCAAATGTATCATGACACAGTACCTAGTATCTCCGTGTCATAGTTTATCATGATATACAAACAACACTATTATTGTTGGTGGCACGTATTGCGAGTGTTACATATAACATGTTCTATTGTTAACGGAATGACCTATTCCAACCGATTTATTGTTGTGTTATTCACGATCATTTAGAGCAGCCCCCTCAGAGCAGTTTCTCTTATCACATCAGTGAGCGCCAAATAAAATTCAAATTTGCCGAAAGTAATTCAAATCCAATTGTTTTTTATAAAACACAAGGAACAGAGAATCTTCCATTAGACTTAAATGATGTTATGTTAATAATACTCACTGAAACTCAAAAAGTTGTTTTGCATAAATTTAGTAATGGGAAATTGTGTACTGATTCTACACATGATACCAATCAATATAATTTTAATTTAACTTCAATTGTATCGATTGATGAATTCAGAGAAGGATACCCTGGTACATTTTGTATAAGCACAAAAATTGACGAAGTACAAATGAAAGTTTTCTTTTCAAAAATTAAGGAGGTGATTGGCTGCCTTACTCCAAATGTATTCATGAGTGATACAGTGTCTGAATTTGGGAATGCATGGATTAACACAATGTGGCCTATTCCTCAATATCATTTTTTGTGTAAGTGTCATATTGACAATAACTGGCGC